>NW_008236764.1:49631-64412 GCF_000691975.1 Corvus brachyrhynchos
AAAGAGCTTTTATTTGGAAATTCCAGTATCCCCTGTTTTCTTTGAAAATTAAGCTTGAAATTTTATTACGCCTATTTAGGTGGGTAGATAGACCTCAGCCTGTTGTGAATTCCTGTGTGGTCCACAGCTTCTCACGCAGTTATCATTGTTTCCTTGCTATCTAGAGTTTAACAGCTCTCTCCTGGACAGCGTTGGCTCTGATGAAGACTCTGGGAATGAGGATGTTCTTGACATGGAGTATTCAGAAGCTGAAGCAGAAGAGCTGAAAAGAAATGCTGAGGTGTGATCCATGATTTCAAAAGCCAAATAAGAAATATAGCTATTCTTTATAGTATTGAAGGTAGTTTTACAGAGCAGGTGTAGAGGCTAGAAAGGTCTTTATATTCAGAAGTGAAAACATGGAAAATTTTCTATCTGTAAGTCTTACTGTGTTACTTTAATTACAAAAAAAACCCAACCAAAACCAAAGCAAACAAAACTCAAAAAAAAAAAATAAAAAACCCAAAAAAACAGACAGCTGCAGAGACCTTCTGAGTTTCTCTAAGAAACTCTTAAAGAGTATTGTTAGTGAACTCTGTAAGTAACATTTCCTGGTCAAGAGAGGATTAAAAAATAAATTGTCAAAAGCCAGTGAATAGATAGAGCATGTTTCCTGCATTTGAAGAGGGTGTTGTCCACTGACATTACAGGTGCAGAACAAAAGAATTTGGGCTACATATCCAGTATTAGCTGTAGAATTTGTGTACCATTATCAATGGCGTGTCTTTGATATTTCAGAAGTAAGCATGGTGTTCCTTTTTGGCTTTTCTGTTTATTTGCTGGATTAATTCTGACATCAGTGGAAGTTGGTCAGGAAATGGTTGTTTAGAAAACTTTGCAGTGTAGAGCTCATGTCAGCATCTGTTCTGAGGTCAGAAAGGCTCCTTCACTGGCTTTCTGATAGATTAAATAGACATTTCCCACTTCTGGAAGGACTCCTTGTTTGGTGTGAACCAGGGTGTCTGTTTCTGTAATCCTTCATTGGGTTGCAGCTTTGAATACAGTAGCCAAAAGTTGATATCACAGGTATAAATCATCTTGTCCATAAGCTATGTGGAGAAAAAAAGAATGCCTGAAAGCTTTAATTGTACTTTTTTTTCCCCCCAGACAGGAGAGCTTCCTCACTCCTATCGTCTCATCAGCATCGTCAGCCATATTGGAAGCACATCATCTTCAGGTAAAAGATGCCACATTTTATTCTTCATCTCTTACCTAGCTTGAAAAATCTGTAATACAGAATTACCATAGCAGAATTATTTATAGGGAAGAATTCAGGCAGCAAAGCAAGTCTTCTGTCATGACTTGCTGATGGGGGAGCAGGTTGGGAATGTCATGGTGTGTAACTATGGCATGTAGGAAATGTACAGCTTATGGGCTGCGTAGAACTGCTTGTGCTTGTTACCAGCTGATTGAGGGACTGGGATCTTAAGGGTCTTTTAGCCTTTAAATCTGACATAGGTGGCTGGACTGGGGTACCTAGCTACCCAGCTCCCTGGTCAAAGTGCAGCATGGAAAGGTGTGCAGAGAAGTTGTGGCAGCTGCCCCATTCCCAGAAGTGTTCAAAGCCAGGTTGGATAGGGCTCTGGGCAACCTGGAGTAGTGGAAGGTGTCCCTGCCCATGGCAGGCAGTTTGGAACAGGATGACCTCTGAGGTCCCTTCCAACCCAAACCATTCTGTGATTCTCTGTTGTTAAGGTCATTATATCAGTGATGTCTATGATATCAAGAAGCAGTCCTGGTTCACCTACAACGACCTGGAAGTGTCTAGAACTCTAGAGACCACTGTTCAGTGTGACAGAGACCGAAGTGGATACATCTTCTTCTACATGCACAAGTAGGTGTCTTGGGGAATTCTGGTGCTAGAAATTACCTACTGATTGTGAAGAGAAGTGGGCTTCTCTTCTTCCTCTGGTCCTCTGCTGGGATGAAAAATACCTCCAGAATGACAAAATTGAAGTGCTCTTAGTTCAGAGGTGTGGGACTGTACGTCAGTAATACATAGTGTTTTATCAAATACGTTAAATTGTATTTTAAGAATGAGATTCAGTGTCTCAGTGCATGTGTTGCACCAGGAATCATAATAGAGCTTGGGTTTTTTCCTTAAGTGCTGTGATATTTGTAAATGCCCTTACCCCTGCTCCTAACAGTTGTGTTATTGCAGCCACGGTCACCTCAGGACACAGACAAAATGAGGTTTGTAGGTAGAAATCATGTATTTTCAGGCCACGGAACTGAAGAAGGTTTGTCCCCTCTCTTCTGTCTTTACTAGTGCTTGGAGATGTCAGATAAGACGTCTCTCTTTGCCAGGATCTGTGACACTTGAGTTTGTGGAGCAAATCCAGTTGCTGGTTCCCTCAGGGCTGTCTTACATAGTGGTTTGTCATTGTACAAAAGTTTCACTGTTGGTCTTTCCTTCTGTTCTAGGGATATCTTCGATGAGTTACTAGAAACGGAAAAGAATGCACAGCCACTTAGCATGGAAGTAGGAAGATCAGTTCGTCAGCCTCTGTGAAGAATAAAACACCTTGTTCCTCCTGAGGAGCAAGGAAGATTCTGAACTTGTGCCAGACATGCAGGAGTAACAAACAGCTCAGGGCCAAAACATGAGACAAAAGGTAGAAATATGGGACGCTTGGTTTGTTGAACCATCTGTGCAAGTCCTGGGCCTGAACTACGTGTTTAAACCTTGACATCCAGAGAGATCCTCCTGTGGTGAAATTTTTAATGTTTCTCAAATAATTTTGTCAGCATGGAGCCTTAAAGAGTTGTAACAAGTCACAAGACTACAGCTGCTCATAAACTGGTTTAAAAAACAGTGCAAAAAGAGACTCGACTTTAAAAGCCCATTCACATGTGAGGCGTGAGTGGCGAAGATTTACATATCACTCGGCGCTTTTTTTTCTTTTCTCCAAGAGCAATTTAAGCAATAGACTGTAACCTGGCGTGTGTTGTGTTAGTAATATTCACTGGAAAGCCAGATCACTGAGCAGGCTCTTGCCAGTCATCTGGCTAACAGGCATTTTGGAATCACTCAAGCTGATGCGTTGTGACATTCATGGGTTTGTAAGCGCTCCGCTATTTACATGCGGTTCCAGGAAACAAACTGTCGGTGCTGTGGAATGTATTGATACCTGGTGGCAGCTCTGTTGTTTTTTTACACCATTCACTGTCATCCTCATTTAGGCATGAGATTATATATGTGATTTCTTTTGTTTTACAAGTTCTGTTATTTGATTGCATTTTCTCCATGAGGTTGTTGCATCAGTGCCGTTTGGAGAGGCGAGGTTTCTCATTGGGTGTGCCGTGTTTCACACTGGAGTTGTGTTGCTTAGGGCTGCTCTGATGTGACTCTGGGATAGCTGAGTACGTGGAGCAAACAGAGCAGTGGCAGGAGGTGAGCACAGCCTCTTTGCATATTCTGGGGGGCAAAGAGCGTTCTGGCGTTACCCTTCCTGTGCAGCACCTGGCACTTGAACTGCTCTGTGATTGAACTGTGGTCTTGCCATGGTCTTACGTCACCCCAGGGTAAGAGGCTCTGCACTGCAGCCGTGCCTCCATTCTTCTCTCTGAGGAGTGCAGAGTGCTCAAACTGTGAAACTAAACCAGGTGGAAAGCTTTCGGAAGGCCCTTGTTCAGCATTAACAGAACATGGTTAGGAAGAAGTGATGCTTTCTGCTGGGTTTAGAAGCATGATGCTCCTTTTATAGCTTGTTTCAGCAGTGGGGGGAGAGGCCTATTAAGTTCATTTTTTTTCAGCACCTTTGCACTAATTAGCAGGGGCAGATGTTTCCTTTCACTGACATTTCTTCATTTCAGAGAAGTTGTTGCTGTAAGCAGAGTAGTTGCTCTTGTTTTGGCCTCTAGTTCTGATTTTTGCAGCCTGAGTTTTAGAGGTGAAAGACTTCCTTAAGGAAAAAAAAAGAAGAAAATCACCTTTTTTGCCGTTGCGATAGTTTCTGAGTTTTTTAAACTATCATTAGGAGTTTCTCAGGAATAAATCGGCTGCAGCAAAGCAGACAAAACCATCGATTTAAGAGACAGCAGGCACCTTTCACGGGCACTTCCACACTAGAGCTTATCCTGGCAGGCTGGCAGGGCGCTGCCTCAGGGACCTCTTCCCACATGTGTGTGCAGCAGCAAGCGACAGCGAGTGATGGCGTCGGTGTCCTCCCCACCCTGAACACTTGGGGAACCCTGGTGGGGTGAAGACTGACCTCCCTCCCACTTCCCAGGTTGGGACAAGCACAGGGGCCCTGGTCACGGTGGCATCTTCCTGGTCTCTGAGCCAGGAGCAAAGGTTTGGTTGTAGACTTGCCAGAGTGTTTATCTGGTGAGATGCAGCCCAAGGGGGGTGTGTGTGTTAATTTATTACAAAGCATTATACTTTTCTATTGTCAATACTAATTTTGGTCGAATTCTGGGCAGTGGGAAGAGGTGGTGACGTGGGAGTTGTCCTTTGAACTGATTGCCCTGCGAATGTGATGGACTGCTCCGTCCAGAGGGCAAACCTGTTTTCCCCAAGCACATCCTATGCTTGTGCTGTAAATAACTGGTATTCCTGTAGTATCAGAAGTCAGCTCTGCTTTTTTGGGTGGCAAGGTTGTTTTTACAAGGTGCTGCACTCCAGTTAATTTATAATAAAAGCAAACATGGCCTGATTTTTCAGTGCAGTAACTTTTGTTTAAAACCAGTTTTGTTTGGATCAAGGTGCAAAAGCTGATGCTTGAAACCAGTGTTCCTTGTTTTATGAAAAGTTCTTGCTTGTTATTCTAGTTATTAAGAATTTGCAGACATATACTGTAATTTAAGCTTTTTTGTTTGGCATACAGCAGTTCAATTGCACCTTCACCTGGGCAGGAGTGTCCACAGAGTCCCTTCCTTGCAGAAGCCAGTTTTTTCCCTGCCCAAGAGCGGTGGGGAGGATGATCGGTGTGTAATCCTCAAAAGATGTGCTGCCCATCAGTTGTGTCATTCCCACTGCTCACACTGTTGCAGCAGAAAGGTCAGTAAGGTTGGCCCTTCCATGTGGGATACCTGTCCTTGGGTGTAGGTAGGTGAAGCTTAGTTGTGGGCCCTGAACATGTACTAGCTCTTCCTCAGTTAAACATTTACCCACTTCTCAATCAACCTAGCTTAGTACAAGTGTGATTCAGCACAGAAACTCAAGGAACTCCCATCCCTCTGTTCCTCTCGTCCCTCTGTTGTCTGACTGCAATAATTTGCTCTTGATTTACACCCCTAATCTGAGAGGGGCAGAGCTTTTGTGTCAATGAACTGGAGCTTGTGTGCGGGTCCCTGGGGAGCCCTGGCCAGCGGGGCTGCACAAAGAGCCTTTGCAAAGCAAGGACTGGTTTCCCAACCAGAGCAGCAGAGTGGGACTGACGGGAGGAGAGAGCGGAGCTCTGCAACACCTGTGGCCTCGGCCTGCTCTTCCCGCCCCCCCCCCCGCCCAGTGCAGCACAGATAAGATCTGCCCGCGCATCTTCCTGCCCTTCTGCAGCCGAGGAAGAGCTGATCGCCAGCTCAGGGCTTCCTGCTGCGCTTCACCCTGGCACGAGGCACGCGGGGAATGTCGTGCTCCGGGGAGGGGGCTGGGAAAAACTCATCTGCTTTGTTTTTAATGGAGCTAATTATCCCTGTAATCGCCCGCCAAAGAGAGAAAAAGGGGTGCAGGACCCCTGGCAGCTGCTGTCCATGTGGTTTTGCTGCCAGACTCCAGCCTTCCCTGCCGCTGACTTCTGCCTGCACCCTGACTTTCTGGTTCTTTACACTGTTGATGTGGAGCAGTGTTTTCTCTGTGTTTTAGCAGACCTGTTCCTCTCTCTTCTTTATAATTTTTGCTCTTGGGTTCCCCCTGCCCGTTTTTAAATGATGTGTAGATAGATTTTTGTGAAATTAAAACCTCTTTATTAACCCTCTATTGATTTGGAATCTTATTTCTGCTGGCTCTCGATGGGCACTACACCTTCGCCTCCCCTTTTGCATTGGGACTTTGCTCGGTTGCCTGGGAACATCCTGTGTGTGTTCAGTGCCCCTCAGCACACGTCCATCCTGGCTCCCCTGACAGAGATATGTCCCCATGGGCAACACCCCAGTGCCTCTCAGCATCCCTGTAGAGCCCAAGTAGAAGGGAGATGCCCTCCTCCCCTCCTGGGTCAAGGACAAGTGCTCCCTGGTGTGTGTCCCCACAGACACACTGTCCCCTCATTTACCTTTGGTACCACACGTATTTACTGCAGTTCAGGTGATAAGGGAGGGAGTGGCTCCAGCTGTATACTGGACCTTTAGCCTGGAGCTGCAGGTGCCGGGATGGGAGAGTCCTGGCTCCCTGAGCATGCCCAGCCTGTGCCTCACCTCTGAGCACAGCAAGGACAAAAGAAGGCCTCAGGGGAAAGGAGTTGAGGGTCCTTCCCTGTGCTGCTGGTGCCCAGTCAAGACCTGTGTCTTCCTCTGTGCTAGCTCTTTACCAAATAACCCCCACATTTGGGGCTAGGCCCTGGGGTTGGAGGGGAGAGACCACAGGCCTGTTTTTAAAATTAATTTTATTTACTAAAAAGCTGGGATTGTCCCTGGGCCCAGGCTCCTGCCCTAGAAGAGTCCTTTGTCCTTCTTGAGCTTCTGTTGTTTCCACAAGGGCAGGTTGCTGAAGGCGGATCGGTTCATGCCAAAAACAGCCTGGAAGTCCCCATCAGAGAGGTGGTCCTGGGGCCAGAGAAAGGAAGCTGAGCTGAAGAACTGGGGGGGGCTTTCCCTGTCTCCCCTTCCACCAGCCCCCTGGCCTCAGCTTACCTCCTTCCTGCTGGGATCCACACCCCGGGGCAGGTCCTCGGCTGAGGTGTTCACCAGCACATCCAACGGGAAGGTCTCCAGTTTGGTGGGGACGAGGGTGGTGGAGGCAGTGAAGACCTCTTGCTTGGATGTGAGCACCTAATGGGGGGTGCAGAGTCATGTCAGGGCCTGGCCTGGGCATGCAGGCACCAGGCTGGCTCCAGGTGCCTGCTCACTAGAGAATCTGTCCTTGCAGCTCCTCCTGGCACCCTGCCAAGGGGATGGGGGGGCTTTCTGTGCCCCCACCCAGCCCAGTTGTCCTTCTCCTTGTGCCACTTACTGAGGTGAGCTCCCCAAAGCTGCTGTCATCACCCAGCTCAGCTCGCAGCGTCTCATAGGATTTCTTGTCCTGGGAAGGAGATAAAAGTGCTCAGCCCCTCAGCAGGGGCAGGGGTCAGGCAAGCTGCTGCCCACACCCTGGAGATGCTTGTGAGGCCAGACCCACATCTGGTCCCATCTGAAAGGGAGTCCCTGGTCTTTCAAACCCCCTCCATGACTCACGTCCCAGTTGAGAGGGTCCCAGGCCAGGAACCAGCCGGTGAAGGTGGGGGGCTCATAACCCTGCTTCACCACAATGATGGGGGTGTCAAGGTCACGCCCACTGGGGTGGCTCCGCAGGTACTCCTGTGCCATCACTGCTGCCGCCTCCTTCTCTGCCTCATTGGCGCCTTTCCCAATCCAGAAGAAAACCTGCAATAAGGTTACCATGTCCACCACTGGGGTGAGATGGAGCCCTCTGGGGCCATGGTTGGAGGCACACGGGCCCTGTCCCTGGGGAAGAACACTGGGAGTCCATCCTCAGCATTCCCTGGAGCAAGAATGCTGGAAAAAAACATCATGGGGCCACGTATAGGCAGGTTTCCAGCCTCCCAACCCACCAACTGTGGCTGATGCAGGTCCTCCAACCCTGGGAACATCAGCTTGTGGGATCAAAGGTCTGTCCCCCACTCCACGATCCCCCAGCTCACCTGGTCCCAGGCGTCTAGTAGGTAAACATCATTCTCGTCCAGGTCATCCTGGGTGAAGTCTATGATCTCCGTGGCCAAGAAGGTGCCTGTCTTGTTGGAGCACTCAAAGAGTCGGGGGGACACAGAGGGGTTCTCGTCCTGCAGCCTGAGAGGGGTCAATGTGATGGGAATGAGGCTCACCCTTGGTTGGGAACTGGTGGCCCATCTTACCCCTGGATGTGGGTAGGGACAAGACTGGTACCTCTTGCTGCTTGCATATTGGGACTTGCCCCCCAGGGCCAGCCAGAACTCAGGTGGTTCCTGTCCTTCTGCAACCACTGGCTTCTCCATCTTGGAGATTATGTCGGCCACAGCCTTGGCCATCTCACGTTCATCCCCGCTGCAGCCCTGCCAAGCAAGCACAGCTGCTCTGTCACTGGCCCAGGCCAAAGAGGAGGAAGAGGAGGTGGGGACACTTCTTTTGGGGGTGGCAGCACCCATGTCAGTGCCCGGCAGTACCCACCTTCCCATACCAGAGGTAGCAGGAGCTGGGGGTTTTGAGCACAAAGACATCATTGGAGTTGAGGGAGGAGGCGCGGACGGGCACCTCGAAGGCCTTGGTGTTGTACTCGTTGGTGCCGTGCACTTGGAAGAGGCGGGTGGAGGGTGTGGGCTCCGTGCTGCCCGCCCGTGATGTGCCACCCTGGGGGACAGGGACAGGAGGTCACCACCAGTGCCACGGTCTCACTCGCCTGCACATGCCCCAGCAGCCCTGTGCTCACCGCGTACACCACCATCTTGCCCTTGAAGATGGCCATCAGATGGGCTGGCTCCTTGCCCATGGTGACGCGGATCTGCACGGGCTCGTTGTTGTACTTCTGGTCCAGGGCGACGGCATGGTAGGCAGAGGCGGCCAGCTCATCCGTGCTGGCTTGGCGGCCCTGGACAGGGCAGAGGGGGCTCAGCACCCATCTCAGCCCCCCTTTCCCTCTTGGGAAAAGGCAACTCTCGTGGTGCTCCCCAGGGGCAGAGCACCCCCAGTCCAGGGAGGTACACCCCTGTCCCCCACCCATCGGACAGTGACCTGGAGGTCTCACCTGCCAGAGGTAGATGATGCGGTTCACCTTGGGCCCCACAAAATAGGTGTAGAGCAGCAGGTAGCAGTCCCCGCCATAGAAATGGCCCAGCCACTTCTTCTCTACGGGCACCAGTTCATTGTTCTCCACGCGCCAGACCTGGTGGGATAGGGATATACTGCTGTCAGGGTTGGTGCATCCTCCTGCCCTGCATACCCTGGACCCCACACCATCCCCTGGTACAGCAAAGGGCGTGCCTGGGAGGGTCCCACATTCTTCCATGGCCACCCTACCTCCACTTCTCCAGATCCATCATCCACCATCTTCTGCTGGGCAGCCACCTGGGGCTTGGCGTGCAGTGTCGTGGCGTCAAACTTCACCTGCTCCACCTTGGCTATGGGGAAGGGCAGAGGGGTGAGCCAAATCCCTCTGGCCATAGGGGCTCCCCACAGCCCACCCATCCCAATCCAAGAAGTCCTGCCACATTGGAAGGAGACACTCACCCACTTTGCCCGCAGTGTGGGTCTTGCCCAACCCACTGCTCTGGTTGGGGAGAGTCCATTTTTGGAAGAGCTGCCTGAAGACAGCTGACTCGGACCCATCATTCTCTGTTTCCACGCTGGTGCTGTCTGGGTAGTTCTTGGCTTTGATGAAGCCCTGGTGAGACCCAAACACAGAGCGTAGGCGTGGAGTGCCTGGCACCCCAGGGAGCAGTCAGGCTGTCCCACAAGCCCCTAACCCAGCACCCACCAGCGCCCTGCTCATCGCCTGCTGCTTCTCCTCCTTGTTGGCATTCTTGCCCTTCCAGACGAAGATCCTGGTACCTCCTTGATCAAGGATGTAGCAGTCCTTGGAGAAGGGGCAACAATAGAAATTAGGACTTTAGGCAAAGTCCACCAAATTTGGCTTTTGAAGGATTAAAGCTGCCAAGGAAATTGGGCACCCCCAAGCAAGCCATGGGTGACAGACCTCGTGCAGGAGCATGTCTTGAGATAGGGGTTGAATTGCCACCTCCTGTATGACCAAGTTCCCGCTGGCATTGGAGACGCTGACAGGAGAAAAAGAGAGGAAAAAAGGGTTAGAAAATGGGTTGGAAAACCCCATCCCCATTACAGGGTGGTAGGGTTTAGAGGGGGTGTCCCCTCCCCGTCCCCTTCCCAGCCAGATCATGGCAGAGGTGGTGCCCAGGGACTCTCTTGCTGTGCCGTGGTGGCAACTTGGTTTGTAGCTTGCCCTGCCAGGCAGCTCACTCATGGCCACAGGGAGGGACAGATGGGTGTCAGATGTTATGGGGCCACTGAGGGGCATTGCCACAGCATCTAAGGGTGATGCTTGCATGAGCATCTCTATTGGGCACCAATCCTCTTGGCACCAGGGATCCCTCTTGCTCCAATGGCACCCAAAGGACTATCCCCACCCCCACTGTGGTCTTGACCTTTTCTTGGTGTCTGTCCATGGGGCTGGGTGCTGTGTGACACAGCAGAGATGGCTGCTGGCTCCCTCTGGCACCATGGAAAATGCCCCCATGGGTAACCCACCCGAAGAACTCACTGGTAGAGCTTGAGGGAGGACTTGAGAATCTGGTCCACTTTGTCATCAGGGATGGCTGGCTGGATGTCCCTCTTCTCACCCAGCACATGCTTAAGGATCTTCATGAGTCCCGGTGAAGCATCCTCATCCTCACCATCCACTACGCCCACCTTGGCACGGCCTCCACGTTCCCGGTCCCGGATATCCTTGGCCAGGGTCATTGCCTGCAGCCAGGGGAGAAGGGATAAGCCCAGATCAGGAAGGGGGTGGCTGGTGACCCCCCTTACTCCAGGAGGGGACATTGGGACCCCCTGGCCATACCCTCAGCCTCTCGTTGCGGTTGCTCTCAGGGCCATTCCACTGGATGATGAGCTGGCCCAGGTCCAGCAGGAACACATCCCCTCTGTTGAAGCTTTTCCAGCTCATCTCCACCTGCAGCAAGATGGGATTGGGAAGGGTGGGTGTCAAGCAGCAGAACACTGGGTCCCCCATGGCTTTGCAGCCCCACTCACTCAGGAATACAGGCCTCCAGCCTATATTCCTCCTCCCTACCCTGAGAGGGACTTCTTGGGGAGCGGTTGCTCCTAAGGCAAGGCAGCATCATCCCACACCCACTGTGCCCTGCTTGAAGGCAGCTGTGTCTTGGGGGAGCTCTGGCCTGATCCTGATCCAGACTCCACACATCCCATGACTCACCTCTCCTGCCACCACGTTCTTCTTGCCCTTCACATGCAGCAGTCGCTGGACGTTGTAGGTGTTTGTCTCCACATGCTTCATGCCTGAGGCCACCCCACCCTTCTTATAGCTGGGAGGGGACAGACATGGTGTCACCCCTGGGTCCCCCTCCTCACACCACTGGAATCTCCCTCCCACCTCTGTGCACAGGGAGGTGTTCGGGGACCCCCATCCACACACGTGGTAATGGATAGATGGAGCCCAGCTCCAGATCCTCCTCCTTCCTCCCCCACCTCACTGACACAGAGCTGTCCCATCCCCACTGGGGATGTCTCCACAGGACCCCTCCCCACTGTCACCCACCATGGGAGCTGGTCCCCAGGGGCGACCGACATACATGAGTCCATGCTTGAAGTAGGTGCGGAAGGTCTCACTCTCGTGTCCCTGGACCTCGCGGTGCTGCACGGCCACTGAGCCCAGGTGATCATCCATCTGGGTGGTGTAGATGGCAGCTGCCCCCTGCTCATCCTGGCTTGACTCCTTGCCCAGCCAGTAGTGGATGTCATAGCTGAAGTTGCTCCCAGACTTGCGCGTCTGCAGGACACCGGCCCCCGCTAGAAGAGCCCCTGGACAAGGACACCCCTCCCTGCCCCCTCAGGGCAGAGCCCATTCCCAGTTCCCTGTGTGACCCCTGAGTGACCTACCGACAGCAGGACGTAGCAATCCCCCTCGTGGAAGTTGCCGTAGCTTTTGGTGGGCACTGGCACCATCTCCATGTTCTGCAGAAGGAAGGGAGACATCAGCCCTGGTGGGGAATCCCCCCACCCCACCCCACCCCAGCCCCATGCACCCACTGTCCCCAGCACCAGCACTGCTGGGTTTAACCCTGGGTGCTGCACTGAGACCCCCAAACCCAGGTACTGAGGACACAAAGGGAGGATCTTCCCTCACAGAGACCCCCCCAAGCAGCCCAGTGATGCGGCCCCATCCCCACCTCGATTCGCCATATCTGGATGCCCGGCGTGGTCTTGTTCAATGTCCTGGTGACTTTGGCGCTGAGCTCCACCATGGTGACAGGTACCACAGGCAAGGGGACCTGCCAGCATCGGCAACACCCTCGTTAATGGCTGGAAGTGTCATTAAGAGCTGGGACACAGCCAACCTGCTGTGCCATCTGCTTCCCTGCTTGCTCTGCAGAGAGCCCAGCTGTAAACCCCCTCTGTACGGAGCTGCATGGGGTGAGGGGACCCCCAGCACCGTGGTGTCAGGTCTGTGGGCACACAGGTGTGGCTGCCATCCCCTCAGCTTGGCTGGCACTGCAGTTAATGGGTCTGTACTGGGGTTCAGGGTGCGCAGGTGCGTGGTCCCGTAAGTGCCCCAGTGCCCTGCCCTGTCTCCAATCATGGGACAGGGCTTGTACAGGGCACCCACCGCGCAGCAGCCGCAGCTGGGTGACACTGCTGCACAGTGGCCTGTTCCTCCCCAGGACTGGCAGGAACTGGCCCTGCTCAGCCTTGTCCTGGCACGGCTTGGCATGAAGTGGAACAGCATGACATGGCACTGCTTACACACACAACACACACACAGATACACTGCCTGCTTCAGACCCCCTGCTTCCAAACCCCTCAGCAGATCCATGCCCCCCACGGAGGGCACATCCTGGCCCCACAGGGGTGCTGAGAGTACCAGTGCTGCCAAGGTTGTCCGCAGCCATCTCTGCCAGGCTGACAGTGCTCCCCACAAGCAGACAGAGGGGCCAGGGAGCTGGCATCAGGCAAAGCCACCCAATGTGCCCCGGCTGGAGGCTGGCAGGGAATGCTGGCATTGCCCAGAGGGGAGGTCTCTGCTTCCCCAGCCCTACAAAACCCTACCTGGCCCCACTATGCTGCTCCAAAAGCACCCACATCCCATCCCTCAGACCCAGCACCCCCACAGCACAGCCCCAAGGTGGGGCTCAGGTGGGTCTCCAAGCCCCATCCCCAGGCTACCCTGATGTCAGGAGTGATGGTGGCCGTGGGATGTGCTGTCCACCCCATGCCCACCCTCTGCCCCTTCACCCTACACCCCATGCCCACCCTCTGCCCCCTCACCTTCCCTGCAGAGCTCAGCGGACAGGTGAGTGTACCTAGGTGGAGTGCTCAGGTGCCAGCACCCAGGAGACCTTTGTTCCCTCATGTCCCAGCCTATGCTCACTATATAAGGGCAGGGACAGCCCAGAGTCAAGGTCCCCACAGCCCTCCAAGACTTTGTGGCACCTAAGAGCCCCGTTACTCATGGGGTGTTTCCCCCCCAGGTGTTATTGCACCCTGCCCACAGACTGGCTGTGCCCAGGATGGTTCCCCTGCCCCCCTCCCCCCCCCGGCCTGTTCCCCTCTTGGCCCTTGGCATTGAGCCCATGCTGGATTTTTTTCTTTTGGACCCCACCAACTTCCATAAAGTGATAGCAATGGGCTGGATCAGGACACGTGGGCATCAGAGGTGTCCTAAGGCCATGAGGATGGGCTTTGCCACTGTTCTTCACTCCCCAGACCCTAAAATCCCCAAACCCTCCCAAATATGGAGCACTAAGACCACGGAAATTGTGTTTTTTATGGTGCCTCCTCCCCCCTGAAAAAGTTCCACAAAGTGACAGCAAAGCAGCACCATCTTCCTGGGGCATCCCCTTCCCACCCCCTGACTGGCACATCACCACCCTGCCTATGGGACTGTGCCCAGGCTCTTTCACACCCCAGCTGGAAGGCAGATCCCTGGTCACTCCTGGCTTTGCCTTCCTGCCTTGGGGGTCTCTGCAGCACCAAGGTTCTCTTGGGGATGGAAAGGGAGTACAGGGATGGGACATGGGGCTGGGGCTTGGGGGGACAGGACGGGACATAAAGTGGTGTCACAGCTAAGCCCTATGCCCTGTCCTATGCCCCCAGTCCCAAGGGTTGCTATCTGGTGATGCCCTCGATGTTTACAGAGAGGAGAAGGGACTGAAGTGGCTCCCAGGCCCGAAGGTGCTTTTGGGGAATGACCACGGCGTTCATAAAGGTGGGAGGTGCAGGTGTCAGCAGCAGGCAGGTCCCCGGGCTTCCTGTCCCGCTCTTATCTCTTCCCCAGCCCCGCGGGATTGCCGCAGCTTTATCTTGGCTGCCCTGCTGAGCCAGCAGTCCTGGTCAGAAGCACTGCGGGCATCCCGTAACCCCGGCCTGGGCTGCAGCGAGCCCCAGATCCTGCCTGATCCCTCCTGCAAGGATCTCCGAAGTGATGACAACGGGCTGAACCAGAACGGGGGGCGTGTCAGCCACAAACAAGGGGGTGTCCTGATGCCACAGGGATGGGCTCTGCCCTCCACTGCCTTGGCCCCAAACCCTCCCTAGACGTGCCACCCAGCTCCTACCTCCTGCACCCCACACGAGTGTCCCCGTGGGACCCTTACCTGTGTGCAAAACCTCCAGTGAGTTTTGGGTGGGGTGGAACACCCGGGTGGCCGCTGTCGCCCTCTGCTCAGAGACTGAATCCGTCAGTGCGGCACAGTGGTAGGGGACCCCACACCGGCCCCAGCGGGCTCACCCCCTCCCCGGGCCCCCCAGCCGGGCCACTAATGAACTCAGTAATTAGTGCAGCCATCAGGGAGGACAGAGACTTCGTTAATGAGGGGAGGCACAGGGCCAATGAGGGCACGGGGGAGGGGGGCAGCTCAGGGA
>NW_008236764.1:64425-65171 GCF_000691975.1 Corvus brachyrhynchos
GCCCCCCACACGAGTGTCCCCGTGGGCCCCTTACCTGTGTGCAAAACCTCCAGTGAGTTTTGGGTGGGGTGGAACACCCGGGTGGCCGCTGTCGCCCTCTGCTCAGAGACTGAATCCGTCAGTGCGGCACAGTGGTAGGGGACCCCACACCGGCCCCAGCGGGCTCACCCCCTCCCCGGGCCCCCCAGCCGGGCCACTAATGAACTCAGTAATTAGTGCAGCCATCAGGGAGGACAGAGACTTCGTTAATGAGGGGAGGCACAGGGCCAATGAGGGCACGGGGGAGGGGGGCAGCTAAGAGACATCCCCCCCAGGAACCCAGTGCCTGCATGTTGGCAGCAGACTGCCGGGCACTGGGGGGGAGGATGGGGCGCACAAGTGCCCCCCAGTCTATATGGGGAAGGCCTGATACCTTCTTTGGAGCAAACTCATCTGAAGTCTCAAAGCTGGGAGGGGGCACAGCCTACGCAGTAAATTTACCCCCTCCTTGTTAAGAGGCAGGATACCATCCCTGTGGCACCAGGGACCTTTTCCCAGGAGGAGGGGGAAGGAGTTAGGAAGCCCGGGGGGGCTGTCCTCGAGCGTGAGGGTGTCCCCTTGGCACCAGACAAGGGGTGACACCTCAACCCTGCAACCCAAGGGTGCTCCCCCAGCACTGACCTGCAGCATCCCCCCCTCCCAGGGGACTCAGGCGATCCCGGGGGCTCCGTGTCCCCCGCACTGTGCACAGCCACTCGCCGCAACCC
>NW_008236764.1:65361-66535 GCF_000691975.1 Corvus brachyrhynchos
GCTGTGCTTCACCCCCCATCCCACCCCCGACCACAGGGCAGGGGGTGTGGGCAGAGCTGGGGGGATCCCTGCTTACCCACAGCATTGGGAACAGGGCAGTGCCAGCAGGAGCCGGCTGAACAGCACCGGAAAGCTAAAACTCCTCAAACCCACCCCCCTCAAATACTGCCCCCCTCCCTTTGCTGGCACAGCGGTAAAAAGGCACCCATGATTTTTTTGGGAAACCGTTGCTTTTCCCTCTAAAAAGATATGAGGCATTGTCCATATTGTGACATTAAAAAAGGCCTGGCTGAGCTCAGCCCCTCCCCCCTGCAGAAAAACCCTCCCTGAGAGCCCCCAGACCCTCAAAGCTGGGGGACACGCTGGCACGAGTCCGACCCCACGGGGGTCAGGGTAACCCCAGGCTACAGGGGGGCTGCAGTGTCCCCCACCCCATCCCAGCTGGGGGACTGGGGCTGGGGTAAGGCTGGGAGGGGCACATTAAGGCTGGTATGGGGGTCCCTCTCTCCCAGAAGTGGCAGCCTTTGGTGAAGCTGCAGATGGATATGGGGGGGGCTGCCCCCCACCACGGGAAGGGACTCCCTTATTGGTGACTAGAGCGGCTCCCAGTGACACAGCGTAACTGGAGAGGGGGAGAGGCCACCTCCCCCCCCAAAATGAGAAGAAAATGAGGTTGGAGGGGGCGAATAAAGAGCCTCCTCCACACACAACCCTTGCAGGGTGAAGAGGGCACAGAGACATGGTGTCCCAAGGCACATGGAGGGCATTTGTGCCCAGGGGCTCAGCCCTGAGGCTGGGCTGCCCCTGCAAAACACAACCCCTAGGTGGGGGCAGTATGCAAGAAGAGAGGCAAGGACATGCCCCCCGCGAGGTGATAGCTGCACCCAGGGCAGAGTTAAGGGCATGGTGGCAGCCCTATGCACCAAGGCCAGTAAGACTCCCTGCTTTTTTGGAGGGTGACAAGGTGTTATCCTGTCCCATAGCCCGGCAGAGAGGGGCCAAGGGCCACCAGCCTCCCAGCAGGCAGAGTCTGGATGGAGGGATCTAGTCCTCCCAAAGGCAGTGGAAAGCAGCAGCTGCTGACCCCGTCCCGCCTCCCCAGTCGGGGGACAGAGGGGAAAAGGACCTGAGAACCGTTTTGGGGAGGGGGGACACAGGTTGGGGGGGAAGGGGG
>NW_008236764.1:66649-67671 GCF_000691975.1 Corvus brachyrhynchos
GGGCACCCACATCTCCCACCACCAGCAGGCACGGAGGGCACCCGCGCCCACCGGGGCTGGGGAGGATGATGCGGGGCACACCGGGACCCTCCCTCCCCCAGAATAAGGCACCTGGCACCCTCGGTGGTGCCCCTTCGCAGCACCCGGAGGGTGGGGGGGCCATTAGCTGTTAGTCCGCTGCTTCTTGAGCACTGCGTACACATCCTCCACCTTGCTGAGCCGCTCAAAGAAGGGCAGCAGGTCCAGCAGTTCCGTGTCCGCCATGTTATCGAACCAGGAGGCCACCGGCACCTGCAGGTGGCACAGGGGACAGTGTGGCACAGAGGACAGTGCTGAGAGAGGGTCCCCGCCACACCACCTCCACACCCCACCCAGCCTTGCCCTGCGGGTACGTACGGCATTATCAGGGTGGAAGATGTAGGATGCGGGCGAGTTGTCCACGATGATGATTCGGCGCAGGTCGCGGCCCAGGCGGCTCAGGTCCTTCACGTAGTTGCCGCGATGGAAAACGCAGGATTCCCGAAAAAGTCGTGCCCGGAAAGCCCCCCATTTATCCAGCAGGTCAGCCACGGGGTCTGCATACTGCAGGCAGAGGAGGGGCGTCACCATGACACACCACACCCCCCTGCCCATGCCACAGTGACAACGGCACCCAGCTCTCCACTGCTGCCAGGTCTCATTGTGCCTCAGTTTCCCTGGCCAGTGCCTTGGAGGGGCAGGTAGGGAGGCCACCCAGTGCTGGCACTGGCTGTGGTGACACAGGGAACAAGAGGCCAGTGATGCCTGCAGGTGGGCAGGCAAGGGAGCTGTGCCACTCGGATGGTGTCTGGGAAGGGGTGGGCGATGGCAGGGCGGGTCAGGGGCACCCACCTTGGCCAGGCTGGCAGTGAAGAGCACACACTCGAAGAGCTCGCCCATGCGCTGCAGGAACTCGTCCACGTGTGGCCGCTTGAGCACGTACACCTGCGGGCACAGGCAGAGGGCAGCGCGCTGCTGGCACGGGCTATGGCTCACCTAGCACC
>NW_008236764.1:67836-69038 GCF_000691975.1 Corvus brachyrhynchos
AGGAATGCCCGGCGCGAAGCGTCTGGCCGGCTCCAGAGCCAAGTAACCGAGAACAGGCTGACTGCCCAGACCACAGCCTATCCTGGATTACTTGAAACCGGGGCTGGCCACTGCAGGAGGACACCGTGCCAGGACGCCCCTCACCTCCCTGCCCAGCGGGAGGAGGGGCACCCACCTCTGCCCTGCAACGTGCCAACCCTGGCACCCCAACACCTCCCATTACCCCTTGGTGCAGAGCACAGGGACACCTCCTGGTCCTCGGGGAGGTGGAATGATGCCCCCCTCCCACCAGGCACCCATCCCGCTGTTACCTGGTGCATGATGCCATCGATTTCCACAGGAATGATGAAGTCGGCGTTGTTCACCGGCTGGGGAAGGGCACACCAGGATCAGCACTGGGCACGCCAGGCACCCCCTGCCCAAACGCTGGCCGCTGTCTGCCCACTATGCACCCCTGCCAGCCCCACAGCCCCCTCACAGGAACATCCCATCTGACCCAGCCAGGCTGTGCTGGATGCTAGGCATCACTTTGTGGGAAAGGGGTGGCAGAGCAGGTGGGGGAGCATGTGGCAAGAGGTGTGGGGTGGGCCAGGGTGTCTCCCACCTTGAAGGAGCTGTGCACCAGGGTCTCATCCAGGTCAATGACCACGCAGAGCTTGCTGGCATCCTGTGGCTTGATCTCGGGCAGGAGGTGCTTGACAGCAGCCTGCAGCAGGGGGACACGAGTCAGCAGGGTAGCAACAAGGCGGCCACTCAGAGGGGGACACTGGGAGAAGTGACCACTCACCCCCATCCTGGCCACACAGGGGATGTGCAGAGCATGGCAGCCCCCATCCCTTCCAGTGCCAGGCTGGGGGTGTGGGGTTACCTTGGGCAGCGCTCCGTTCTCCTCCACCAGCAGTGGGGCGCCAGTGGTGCCAGTGCAGGGCTCCCCTTCATCACGGCACAGGCAGCAGAAAAGGGACTGGAGGATGCTGCGGCTTCGAGGCTTCTTGGCGGGGGTCTGGGTAGCTGCAGGAGGACAGAAGGGAGGTGAGGGGCACCCCGGGGGTGCCCCCAGCACAAGCACTGGGGGGCAAGTGACCCAGGTCTGGGTGTTGCCCCAGAGCCCCTGCACCCTTATCAGACCCCGACACCCATCCGGCCGCCCTTCCTGCCCCACCAAGCAACGGTGCCAGAGCAGCGTCGCTGACACGAGGGCT
>NW_008236764.1:70691-72681 GCF_000691975.1 Corvus brachyrhynchos
GCACATCCCGCATTGCCTGTACAGGCCAGGGGTGCGGGACAACAGGTACTGGGGGGCTGCACCAATAACCGCCGCTTTTTTCTATCCTTCTTTCTCCTGCAATCCCCCAATTATCTCGGCAATTAATAAGTCTGTATTATCAATACATATACTTCCCCTTGCAATTCCTTCCCTCCTGCCTTCGCGGGGGAAGCGGGGCTGTTTCCAGGCGCTTTCTGTAAAGTGATTCTTGACGGGAGCTTGTGGATGGCACAATTCCTTCAGAGGAAACCTGCCTCCCCAAGTCCCTCAAGTGCAGCATCCTTCAGCCCCAGCCCCCTCCCCCCGCAAGCCCTGCGGGGCTCTGCCGGGGTAGTCTCACCGCCGTGCCCCCCAACCCTGCCCAGGCAGCGTCCGGCCCTGGAGGGGACCTGTCCCGGTCACCTCCCTCGCCGTCTCGGTGGCAGGAGATGCTGTGCGCTCTGTCAGCGCTGCTTCGAGGGTGCAGCAGGTTGGAAATTTCCCATCTGAGCTCATTCGAAATCTTTCCACGTCTCCCACCTGCGGTTTGGGTACCTTAGGAGCTGAGATCACCCTTTCTGGCCCGGTAGGGACCAGGGGCACTGGCGAGGCAGTGATGCGGGCGGTGGCAGACCCCGGTTACCGCTCTGCCCCCCGGGGCTGCGCCGACATAGTACGGTGGGAGCAGGCCCTGGGAAGCAGGGCTGGGAGTGAAACCGTCCCCCCTTCCAGCACATGACACATGCCCACGGGTGACCGCCCTGGGAAAGGGGGTCCGGGACTGGGAGGTGCCGCCACAGGGAACTGGGATGCTGCGGGGCTGGCGGGGCTCTGGCAGCACAAAAGCCGATTTACACCTGCGGTTCCCGCACTCTCGGCTCCATGTGGAACATCCCGGCACCACGTGCCCCCGGGGAGCGGTGGCAGGGACTACCTGCTGTTGGGAACCGGGACACTGCACCCTGCCACCCCCTCCGCCGGTTCTGATGGCGGGCAGCGGTCGTGCCTCAGTTTCGCTGCCCCTCCGCAGCACGGCAGCCGGCTCCCACATCAGGCAGCCAGCACTGTCTCCTGGCCCGGCCGGAGGAAAAGGAAGAAAGAGGCTGTGCTTCCTCCGTTCTCTGTATTGGGCTGATCGGTGTGCTCCATTAGCCCAGGTGCAGCTGGACAGGATGTCTGCCTCATCCCCAGTGCCTGGCTGGGCTGGGCTGCTGCTCACTGTGGGGACAGCTGCAGAGGCCACACACTGTCCCCTCCAGGACCCCCGTGCCTTTGGCCACATCCTCCTCCTCCTCCCTCCCCGATAAACCCTGATGAGCCCAGCCAGGCCCTGCCAGTCCTTTAATTAATGCAATTAGAAAAGTCTCCTGGCTAATGCCTGCAGCGGAAGTTGGAGCACCGCTTCCAGTTCCACTGCTTGCCTGGGGGCAGACTGGGCAGCTGAGGAGCTCCGGGAGATGCTGTCCCCATCCTGGGTCTGTGGGGCAAGCCCAGGCCAGGAGTAGGCAGAGCCCAGCAGGATTGTTTGGGCTGTGGGGTATGGGCACAAGGCAAAAAAGCATCAGGCTCCCATCAACCGGGCACTCAGGGACCCCTTTGTCCCACCCCACTGCTCCTAGCCTGGGGTCCCAGATGGTTTCCCCTGTTCCCCAACCTAGCCATGGTCCTGGGAGCTCTGCCAAGAGCTGCCCCTTGGCCAAGGGAGCAGAGAGAGGTCCTGAGGTGGGATGCTTACTGCTAAGAGTTGCGGTGAAGGCAGGTGTCCCTGGGCTGGGGGTCCTCTGAGTGGCAGGTCCCAGCTGGAGAAGAGCAAATCCCACTGGTACAACCCCGCAGACCCCAGGCCCCCCAGCCTTTCGCCCGCTGAGGACCATCCCGATGACCGCGTACCCCTTGTGCGTCTTCTCCCCACCCCGAGGCTGGTACCCCGAGCAGGTGCACCCTGAGCTAGGGGAGCCTCCTGCTCCTCCTCCGATAGCTCGGGTCGGCT
>NW_008236764.1:73503-80764 GCF_000691975.1 Corvus brachyrhynchos
GGTTCCCGGCAATAATGAGCAGGGGAAGTCTCCGACGCGGCTCATTCACTGAAGCGTCTGTGCCAAGGGATGGGAGCACCTCCCGCTGCTATCCCACTCCCCTCGCATCAAACCTGGACCAGCACCCCGGAATTGGCGGGGGTTGGGGGTGGGAAGAAGCGCTGGGCTCTAAGATCTTGGGGGGAGGTCTGCCCGTCTGTTAACCCTTTCCTTGCTGGGTGCATCTCTGGCTAGAACATGCCTGGGGTCGGAGTGGCAGCAAATCAGTGTCCGGTGTGAGGAGGACGCGCTGGGCAGGGATGTGGGGTTAGTAAGCAGGGATAGGATCCGTCACCGTGTCCCTGTCACGTCGAGGGCAAGACCAAAATTAAACCGGCTGTGGTGGCCCCGGGCCAGGAACCGGGCTCCATGTGCGATGCTGCATGTCCAGATCTGCAGGAGCAAAGAGGACAGGTCGATGGGCACCCACCAGGGACGCTGTCCCGCCCCCCTCCCGCGGTTCCTGCCCTACCAGGTAGGCGATGAAAGCCACGTAGGCCGCCAGCAGCAGGCCCAGGGGAATGTGGTACTCCAGGCCATGCAGCGTTGGCAAGAAGTCCACCACGAAGTAAACGTTGATGGCACAGACCAGCCCCGTGATGAGGGTCATCAGCACCTTCCCTGGGCTGCAGGCAGGGCAGTGAGCATCAGTGCCAGGGCAGGGCCCCCCACCCCGTGTGCCACTGGGCACAGAGGACTGGGGGAACTGAGTTTGTAGGTGAACAAGACCTCAACTGGGACACCTCTGCACCCCACAGCTATATTTCACCCCGTGGTGGGCCTCTTGGAGTGGTCTTTGGCCACCCTCCAAATCCAGGGCTGGCAGTGCCAGGAGGATGCTGAGGCTCCAGGGGTGCCCAAGGAACCAGATGTGTTATTGGGAGGAGGATGACAAAGGTAGTGATGGGGTCTGTTCTGCTCTGGCTGTCCTGGGCAGGTGGGAATGAACAATGTCCATACAGTAATTGCCCCATGGCATGGTTTGGAGGGACAGGATGGGCCAAAGGGAGGGTGCCTGCAGCCAGAGCTCCCCACTGTGCCCCCTCTGTGCCTCTCTGTTCACTCACAGGCTGTTGGTGAAGTCCTGCATGAGCGGGTGCAGGCTGGTGAAGGTGAGGACAGGCAGGACAGCAAAGGGCAGCTGAAAGGAGAGGGAGATGAGGTGGTCATGGCTGCTAGGCTGGGGTGTTTGGGGGCAAGTGATGCCCTCCCACCCTCTTACCAGGATGCTCTGCAGGACGTTGAGCAGGTCATTCATGCCTGTGAGGTGGCTGACATCCTTGAAAGCGGCCACGAAGACAGTGGGCAGGATGGCAAAGGAGCGGGTGAAGAGCACCCGGGCGAAGCGGGACCAGCGGAGCTGCAGGAAGCCCTGGAACACGGCAAGACCTGCACACTCGCTGTGCCTGGGGCACCATGTCAGGGCGACCCCCCAGGCCCTGGCTGGGAGGAACCTGGGGGGCATCTCCCCTCCTTTGTGCCAGGGCACTGAGCGGGCTCTTGCAGGGCTGCCGGGCCCCACTAGGTGTCAGCTCCGACTCATTAACGGAGGACCTAATTAGGGAAACATTGCGTGGAGCACCCACAGGGTGCAGTGGGCGGGCTCTGTCTCCATCCCAGCTCCTGGGGAACAGGGACACTGGCGCTAGCAAGCTGCCACCCACCAGCTCCCTGCAGGAATGGTGGGCAATTAACTCTTCCAAATACTCCTGGGGGTGGTGTGCTCCCCATAGAACCCCTCCCATGACCCACCTGTGATTTCCCTGCTCCCATCCGCTCCCTGTGGGGGCAAGGGCCAGCATCCCTATCTCTCACCTCCATGACGAACTGTCCTGCGTAAGTCCCAGTCATCGTGGAGCTCTGTCCTGCTGCCAGGATCCCGATGCCCCAGATGTACAGTGCCACTGCCCCGAAATAGCAGCCCAGGATGACGCCCTGTGTAGGGACACTCCAGTGGGCACCCTAAAGTGTCCCCTACCCCAGGCGTTCCCATCAGCTCCCAGCTTTCTAGTGGCGTTATAACAGCCCCCAGCCCCGGGGGTCAATGGGGAGAACAATATATCCCCCAAATGGGAATGGATGCTCACTGGATACAGCCTGGTGCCACTCACCCCCTGGTAGATATCCACAGAGACTGTCTCGTTGTTGGTGGGGAAGATGCCGGCGTAGTGACTGATGCTGCTGTTGAGGCACTTGTTGTGCTGCAAGGCATGGCAGGCACGAGTGTGACAGCCACCCAGCAGCTCCCACAGACACGGGGGGATCCCCACACATCATGTCTCAGGGAATGAGATCATGCACTCCCCAAGGGATGCTCATCCTGCCCGTGTCCACAGCTGGGTGCAGCCATCATCTTCCTGTGGGCATGAAGTGACACTCACCACGTCCTCATTTCGCTGGTGGTAGAAAGCCTCGCCGAAGACAGCCATGACAAAGAGGTTGATGAGGAAGGAGACAAAGAGGGCCAGGCAGGACTCGGTCAGGAAATACATGTTGGCCTCCCGCACTGCCTCCTTCTTGGACCGGTCGATCACCCGTGTCTAGGCATGGCCAGTGACATGGGTGTCACGGGGTCAGGTGAGCACCCCTGTCCCACAGCCTGGACCAGCTGGTCCCCACCAAGTGTACCCTGAGGCACCCCGGGCAGAACAGCACCCATGGCAGTGCCTTGATCTCACCTTGACCAAGGAGGAGTGGAGGAAAATGTTATGGGGCATAATGACAGCGCCAATGATGCCCATGGCTTGCAGCAGCTCCTTTCGCCCACAGCCCGGGCAGTTGGGCAGGAAAATGCCCTTCAGAACCTCCACCTGCCCTGGCCTCACCACCACATACTGGGAAGCAGTGAGAAGGGGCACTGTGAGCTGCCACCCCACTACCACAGGCTGGTACCAGTGGGGACACCATGTGGGCGTTGCAGGAAAAGGGTTGTCCCCAGCTCCCCCCTTCACCTCGTAGCCAAAGGTCAGGACCATGATGGTGATGAGGAGGCCGAAGAAAGCCTCCAGTTTGCGGAGCCCTAGAGAGGTCAAGAGATGGGGTAGAATAGAGCAGGGGACACTGGTGCCATATGTGGGGCTACCTGAGTGACAGTACCCCATGCCCTCATCCTGGCACTCACCGTACTTATCGAGGAAGAGGAAGAAGAGGGTGTCCACGATGGTGATAAGGACCCCACCCCAGAGGGGGATGCTGCAGGATGGCCAGGGGTGGAATTAGATACACAGCTCTCTGTGGAGTAGGGCCATGGGGGAGGCTGGGGGTCCCTGTGGGGAGGCTCACCGGCCAGCTGAGAGCAGGCTGAAAGCAATGGCTGTCCCAATCACCTCCTGCATGTCAGAGCCGATGATGGCAATCTCAATCATGACCCAGAGCAGCATGCGGGGCACCTGAAGGGGACAGGGCACCATGAGGTGCCTGAGCCCACAGTGGCCCATAGCTCTGGGCAAGCTGGCACAGCATCCTGGCTGCAAATCCCTGTGTCCAGGCTGTAGCAGGCCACCCAGAGCAGCATGGGGACCACAAAATACCTGTCTCAGCTCCTGGCACAACACAATCTCAAGATGAAAGATGGATACTAAATGAGAGCCAGTCCCCCCCTCCTCATCCCTGTCCCAATGAGAGCTGAGGATAGGACCCATCTCTCTAGATATGGGGGGGTTGAGGGACGTGCGGCAGAGGGGTGCATCCAACCCTCCTTTTGGGGACCTGTCATTCAGCCAACATCTCCTTGCTCCTGCTCCCCATCAGGATCTTGACACTTAGACGGGACCCCTAACCCCCCCCTCCTCTCTCATGTGATCTCTTCCCTTGCCCCCCCCCCCCAACTTCCTGCCCCAACACGCCCAGGCTTTCCCCGTGTCTCGGCTTCGCGTTGCTGCCCCGACGCCTGGGCTCACTCCCGCGGGGGACGCTCTCGTGTGTCCCCAGGTCAAACCAGGACACCGAAGTAGCTGCTTACTGCCTCTCACCCTGGGCCCCTGTACTGCAGGCGTGTGGGCAGTAGGTGGGGGACACCAGGACCTGGGGGGCTTTGGGGAGCCCCTGGGAGAGGCAGCTCCCTCCCAGCATCTTCCTGCTCCCCTGCAGCCCTGCAAGTCCCTGCTAAGACTGTCACCAGCCCAAGTACAGGGTCCCCCCAGACTGTGACCCCCGGGGACCTCCCCGCGGTTGCTCACCTTGGGGTAATAGAAGTAACAAATCTCGCCCAGGTCCTTCCCGGTCACCACACCTAGACGGATGGCCAGGCGCTGGCACAGCAGCCCCAGGACGGTGGCCCACAGCAGCACCCACAGCAGCTGGGGGGCAGGAGGGAGGGAAGCAGTAGGGACTGGGTACTGGGCAGGATCCGGCCGCCCGGGGGTTCCCAGTTCAACCAGGGTTGCAGGGAAGAGGGGGGTGCAGGGGTTCTCCCAGACCGGTCAGAGGGGTGCCCTTCTAGCACCCCTGGGTGCCCTGTCCCTGTGCCGAGGGCCCCCGTGCCCCTCCTGCTCCCGGGCTGGGGAAGCCAGCTGCCACAGGCAGCCGTTGGCGATGGAGAGGTTACGAACCCCCGCCGGCTTCCTGAGCCCGGAGCCGGGCTCACCTTGAATCCCGCCAGTGCCCCGCACTGCAGGTCTGACTCCACGTTGCCCGGGTCCAGGTAGGCGATGCTCATGAGGAAACCGGGACCGGTGAAAGCCCAGAGCTTCCTAAAGCTGAACCCAGGCTGGGACAAGGCAGCGGGTCAGAGCCAGGAGCTCTCTTTCAAAACTCCTAATTGCACATCCAGTCCCCTTTAGCCTAGTGCTGCCCGCATGGATATGTTTGGCACATGGAGGACATTTTCCTGACAGTTTTGGGGAGGGAACTGCTGCCCCCAGCCTCTCTCTGTGCTGGAGGGGCAGTGAGCCCCCTGTCTCACCCGGTAGACAGTGATTTGCAGAGGGTCCCAGGGCTGTCAGGCACCATTAATTGCATTCTGTGGGATTCCACTGCTGACCTCTGCTTTTGCTACTCCTCCTAACTAGGGAACCCTATTGCTTCCCTTTCTCTGTTCCACTGCCCTGAGACCAGACAAGGATGGGGGAGCTGATGGGGTGCAGACAACCTTGGGGAGCCCCACTGGGCTCATCCATGGGTGGCCCAGCAGGTGTCTGAGCAGTGGGGTGATCCTTGGGGCTGGGTAGCACCTTGCCCCATTGTCTCAGCTTCTCTATCTGGAAAACTAAGCGTGGAAACACTCAGCCTCGGGCTGTGACTTGCCTGAACTGGGTGTGGGGATGCTGAGGGCATGTCCCCAGGGCATGACCAAGACACATATTCCCCACTGCAGTGGCCCTTTGCCTCCCCACCTCCAGCTCCCTGCAGCACCCCCCACCCCCTCTGCCCACCTTCAGGACAGCCTTGCAGCACCTACCCCACTGCCCTTGGGGATGCTGATGAGCTCATCCAGGTAGGTCTGGTCCCGAGTGCCAGGGTGCTGTGGGGACATGGGGCTCTTGCCAGTGCTGTAACTCTGCTCTTGGCCCCTGTTCAGGGACTTGATGAGGCCTGAGTGGGACAAGGAAGAGGAGGGAAGGTGGCAGCCTGCCAGGAGGACAAGGACACTGGTGGGCTGGCAGCCCTGGTACGAGCTTCCTCCAGTCCCACCTGACCCTGCCTGATGAGCCCCATGAGGGACAAGCACCAGTTTTCCGGGGGGCCGTGAGGATGGCTATATGGGATCTACCAATGGCTACCCAAAGGGGTCAGATGCCAGGCGTCCCTAAAATCCCTGGTCTCAGCCCTGTCTTCACCAGTCCGAGAGCCAAGTGCATTTTTGGGCAGCAGGGACAGGAGGGGATCCTGCTCCAGCTCCTGCTGCTGGGCGGGCATAGAGTGAGGACAAAGGGCTGACATTGGTCCTAATCCCCCCTCTCCAGTCCACTTACATCCCAAGAATTGGTTGAATCACATCCCCAGGCTTGGGGGAGCAGAGGATGGGGCAGGTGGGGAATCCAGGACAGGCTGGGGGGGAGGGTGCCCACTGAAAGATGGAGCACAGCCAGGAGTCCCAGGGTGGAGAGACAGGGATCTAGAGGAGGAAAGGAGGCACAAGGGGACCCAAGTGTTGTGAGGCTCACCTGGTTCCAGTGATGCCATAGGTGGACCCGATCCAGCCAGGGTGCTGAGGCTCCCTGATTTCAGCACTGAGTGCAGTGCCTGCCGCCCAGCTTTTAAAGGACCCCCCCGCGGTTGCCACCCCCCACCCCGCCTTCAGGAGGAGAGGAGTAGGATAGGAGAAGGAAGTGCTCCTTCCCTACCCCTATGAACACACACAGTCTCAGTTCCCCCGCGTGCCAGGAGGCCCCTTCCCTCCCCTTTGCCTCACACACGTGCAAACACGAGGCACCCTCACCGGGGCGTGGGAGCATGTCTGCGTGTCACTCTCC
Source organism: Corvus brachyrhynchos (assembly GCF_000691975.1). NCBI lineage: Eukaryota > Metazoa > Chordata > Aves > Passeriformes > Corvidae > Corvus > Corvus brachyrhynchos. The sequence goes on from NW_008236764.1 coordinate 79,956, forward strand.
GTCACATGCCAAGGGTTCTGCTTGGGTGACTGGTGGGACAGGGGACACTGTCCCACAGAGTGGGAAGGGAGGGCTGGCCCCACGGGAGTAGGGGAAATGCCATAGAAGTTGGAGTGAGGAGGAAGCAGGCACATGTTGCATAAGGAGATCAAAATGCACCCTTAGCTGCTGGGGGAAGCACTCAGCCAGGCAGGCTCTGCGGCTCAGGGTGCTCACATCACCCTCGGGTGTGGGGACCTTCACGCCAAAGATGGGGTGCCAGTGTTGCTGCAGTGTCAAGCTATGCCAGCAAAAGGGGACACTCCATACCCAGGACCCTCATGGCTGTGGAGGTGGAAGGGGGAGCAGCTCAGGTGCTCTCATGGGTGCCTGGTTTGTACCTCTGGCTCTCCCTCTGGGCACTTCTGCCAGCCAGGCTGTGTCCGACAGAGAGGTGGGCAAGGGGTGTCCCCCAGGAATCTGTGGGGTGGTGGCAGGTGCAGGGATGTGAGCCTGGCCCTGCCCCAGGCATCCCCTGCCCTCTAAGCAAGGGCTAGAACAGCTGGGACAGGGCAGGGTCCCACCCAGAAGGCATGGTGGGGCCTTAGCACACAGCTCAGCTCCACCCGCCCTCCCTGAACCTCAGTTTCCACAAAGCAAACAAGACTGGACAGGCAGCGCTGGCAGCTTTATTTGCTGTTAGCTGGAGGGGAGCTGGGGACAGGGCTGGCAGCCCCAGTGGAGGCAAAGGGGCTCCTGATGGGCTCCTGGTGGGCGAAGAATTCTGCAGCAAAGGAGATGGGGTCATGGGGCTGCTGGAAGAGCAACGC
>NW_008236764.1:80818-83084 GCF_000691975.1 Corvus brachyrhynchos
GGCAGCATGTGATAGTTGCAGCTCAGCCTGCAGTGGAGTGAACAGGGTGGGTGAGGTGGACATGAACACGCATTTCCCCCTGGGCACTGTGCCAGGGCGAGGGGGACAGGAGCCTGGGTCCTTTCCCACAGCATGAACATGCATTTCCCCCTGGGCACTGTGCCAGAGCGAGGGGGACAGGAGCCTGGGTCCTTTCCCACACTTAAGAAAGCGTGAGGAAGGATGCTGGCCAGCCTGCCCCCTCAACGTGCCTCCTGGGCACGCCAGGGGAGACCCTGTTGGAGACTGGCACAGCCCTATGTCCCCTTGTCCCCATGTCCACGCATCTTGCCTTCCTGTCCAGGAACCAGGAGTAGAGCTGGATGTCCTCCTCCCAGTCCAGGGGCTCTTTGGGGAAGGGGAGCTGGGGCTCGAACCTACCTGGCAGCAGAAAGGTGGGGCAGGTGTTCCCCCTTGGCTTCCAGACAGTGGGCAGGGGCTGCCTGTGCTGGAGGGGCACAAGCCTCCCCTGTTCAGTACCTGACTTGCTGAGGATGGACTCATCCTGTAGAACCATCAGCACTGGGGAGCCAATCTGCATCAGCTGAGCCAAACGCCTGAGAGGGGAAGAGCCCTTGAGCTCCCCATCCTGTGTCCCAGCAGACTGGCAGGGCTGGGGTGCCTCTGAGCGGACCCCTGCCCTTACCCGTTGGGGAGGAAGCTGCTGTGCCACACAGTGGAGGCGCCGCTGCTGCTGTGCACGGCTCGCTCGATCACAAACACCTCTGTCTCTGCCGAGCCCACTGCCTGCCGCTGGATGCCCAGGGCAGACTGGGGGCGGTACAGCCAGCGGTCAGCCTTGTCTCACAGTCACCCCTGCCCCCAGGTGCCATCCCCATGTGTCCCTCCCATGTTGTCAACCACATTCTCCCCACTCCCCACATCCCACTCTGGTATCCCCAACCCGACCCAGACCCCCTCATCCTACAGGCCCTCCTGGCTGGCGGCTCACGTAGCTGGAGGTGCAGAGGTTGCCCTCGGTGTCCATGGCTGGGAAGACAAGGTTGGGGGGCATTGTGTGCCGGCGTGCCAGCACCCGCAGCAGCAGGAGGCTGGCACCCTCCAGCAGCAGCCCCCGCAGCTTGGCCCGGCTGTAGCAGAAGCTCTGGCACTGTGGCTCTGCCTGCAGAGAGACTTGGCTACCTCCTGGGACAGCCACAGCTCTAGCATCCCCAGGGACAGAGCCTGGGGCACCCCTGGTGAGACAGGCCAGCTGTCTCCTCCCAGGATGTGACCCTGCCCTCAACCTCACCTCTCCCTCCTGCAGGGTCTTCGAGACAGTCATCCCATGCTGGTGGCTCACAACGTGGGTCCTCTTCTCTGTGGGGTGTGGTCTGAGCTGCAGGAGGGGTGGGAGGCACAGGGTGGAGGGTAGAGCCAGGGCACCCCTTCTCTGAGGTGGCACTCCCCAGCACTGCTATCAATTGGGGTACAATACCAGATGCATTGTGGGAAACTCCCTACCCCAGCTGCCACCCAGAGTAGGGGATGGGGACCAGGCTGGTGGGGCAGAGCTGGAGTCTAAGCATGACAAGGGACACCAGACTACCCGCAGTGGCCTTGCAGGGGGCTCAGCCCCCAGGAGGGCACCACTGCAGGCCACACCCCAGGGCAGCGGGTAGGACACAGGGATGCCACCACCACATCAGTCACCTCCAGGCACTCCTGCTCCTCCTGCTCCAAGGTCTCCAGCTGCCAGGTCACGTAGGCTGGCAGAACAAAGCCATACTCAACCAATCCCATTGGCACTGTCCCCATTCCCAGCCCTGGGGACTGGTGGACAGGGATGTCCTCCTGGGGAGGAGGGAAGCCACCCTTGGCTCACCTTTGAGGGTGCTGGAGACAGGCACACCATCCTGCTTGCCTTGGAACCTGGTTTGCACCAGGATGCAGCTCTGCACCGGCTCACCTTCCCCCTGGTAGGGTGCCCACTGGGCTGCCATCCACCACTGGCCCTCTGCCTTGTCCCTCGGCGGGGCCCCCATGGCCACAACTGCCAGTGTCTCAGCAAACAGGCACCACTCCAGCTCCTTCAGCCCTGCACAGAGGGATAGTGACCCCAACACAGAGGGACAGTGACCCCGAGGAGATGATCACTCCCTCCTGGAGTGACTGTCACCCCTGCCCAGTGCCCGTCCCTGTCTCCATTCCCCCCGTGCAGGCTGGGCCGAGCCCCTCACCATTTATCCCGCTCAATCCCCCACTGTCCGTCCCCCGCTGCCTTACC
>NW_008236764.1:83292-86843 GCF_000691975.1 Corvus brachyrhynchos
CCCCGCCCCCCCGGGGCCGCCGCCCGCCGGAACGAGCCCGGCGCCCCCCACGCCTCGCGGTCTCCCAGGCAACGCCCTGGCCCCACCTCTTAAAGGGGCCGCGCCCCGCCCGCGGGGCTTAGCGCCTGAGGGTCCCCAGGACGGGGAGAGAAAGGGACGAACACGTATAAAATCGATCCAGTCTTTTATTTGGGGCGTGGGGGTGATTGTGGCTCCGATCCCCAGTGAAGCAGCACCCCCATACCGCAGCAGTGTGACCCTGTGGCCCCAGCCCAGTGTGTGTGTGTGTGTGTGTGCATACAGGGGGGGCTCCGGCATCAAGGATGGGGTGCTGGAGAGGAGTCCCTTGCCTGGAGGTAGTACTGCCACCCGCCTCCCCTTGCTGGCTCCATCCCAGCCCCCAGAAAGGAGATGCACAACACTGGGGGCTTAAGGGGAGGAGGCCGAGTGGTGATGGTGGAGGGGAAATTGGGGACTCCCAGAAAAACAGGGGGGGTTGTGTAGGAGAAGCCCTTGGTGCCATTCCTAGAGCCCCAGCAGTGAGGCAGGGGGCTACAGATCTCCTGAGAGGGGATTGAGGTGCTTCTATGTGACAGCTGGTGACCCCCAATTCTGAGGGAGCAAAGGCAGGAATCACTTGTGGGGTGCCCACTTAAGGGGGTGTCCACTCTTCCCCCTCCCCCAACCCTACACCCCAGGAGGGAGATTCACAGCAAAACAAACCACAGTCTTGGACCCGCTGTGCCCAACCATCACCCGGCCCCGTGGAAAGGGGGGATCCGGGGAGTGGGAGGGGGGGATCTAGGTGGCTTGGTAGAGGTCCTTGCGCCTCCGCACCTCCTTGAGAACACGGGCACGGAAGGCATCAGGGTCCTCCCCCGTGCCCTGCCACAGCCCCAGTGCCTCCTGCAGCTCCGGCCGGTGGGTCCGCAGGAAGGGGTTGTAGGTCTGCTCTTCTCCCAGTGTGGAGGGGCACTGTGGGGGCAGCCACTCAGCTCCCCTGCCGGAGGCAGCACCCCCGGGATGCTGGGAGCTGGGAATGCCCCCATCACCCCCTGCCACTATGGCACCCACCATGCAAGAGGGTGTTGGTGTGCAGCATCCCTGCCAAAGGAACCCCATGAGGGGTTGGGGTGGTGGGTGCTGCAGCCAGGGGACCCCCATGCCTCACCGTGCTTCTCTTCTCCTGACGTTGCTGCACTGCCCACTGCAGCTTCTGCTCCAGCGCGGAATTGTCCAACTCCAGGAGGCTGGCGAAGGTCAGGCACTCCAGAGCGTATTCGTGGCCTGTGGACCCCCATATGCAGCCCTCAGCATCCCCCCCAGCCAGCTCTCTCTCGGCAGTGGGGACTAGGGGGACACCAGCAACTGTGCCCTGCTGCTGGGGACACTCACCTGGCCACAGCAGTGTGTCCTCGCCCAAGCCCACGGCCACGTCCAGGGAGGCGAGCATGGTCTCAGGGGAGCCCTCAAACGGCCTACCTGGACCCCAACACAACTGCCTGTCATGGGGGGCCACTGGGGGGTACCCCTAAGCCCATCCCAGGGCGGGATAACCCCTGTCTGGGGTTGGGTGCACTCACCACAGCCAGCAAGGAAGAGGAGGTCCCCGGAGAAGAGGCAGGGAGGGCTGCCAAAGGGTGCCCCATCCAGCACGTACACCATGTGGCCCACAGTGTGGCCAGGTGTGGCGAGCGCCTCGAAGGTCAGGCAGCCCACGCTCACCTTCTCCCTGTCTGCAAGTGGGCTGTGCCGGGAACAGGGGGCACCGTCAGGGTGGTCCCCTCAACCTCAGCACCTCAAAATACCCACCTCCCCTGGCAACCCTTCCCCGCACACTGGTGTCAGGAGCGTGCCAGGCCTCTGCCCAACATGGTACTGGGGGGATGGACTGGTGGGTGAGTGCCGCAGACATCACAAGTGGTGGTTGAGAATGAAGCCCCCCCCAAATTTACATGGGTGCTAGGGGGGCGCAGGACTTACTTGGTGAGCTGTGGGATGGCATCAAGAGCGCTGCCATACACCCTGCAGGAGTTGTGCTTCTGACAGAGCGCCTCGTTCCCTCCGCTGTGGTCCCTGCAGACAGGGAGGTCAGAGACCCTAAATGTGCCCCCCTGTACTCCCCCCCACTAAATGGGGCAGGGCTGGGGGTCACCTCAGCTGGGGCAACCTTCACAGCAGCTACCAACCCTCCCAGGGCCACCGCTTGCCCTTACCAGTGTTTGTGTGTGCAGAATATGGCCTCCAGCATCACCCCCTCTTCTTCAATGGCAGCCTGGGAATGGGGAGGAAATATGGACAGAGAGATCAGGGGAGACAGAGAACCCAAGTACCAGTTTCCCCCTAAACCCTGTCCACTGCCAGCTCCCCAGGTGCTGGATGAGCCCTGTCATGCTCCATCTTGCCTTGGGCACTTAAGGGCTGCAGTTTAGGGGCAGATTTGCTCCCCTCTAACCCCAAAATACAGAGACATGCCACCCCCTCACCTGGAGACACCCAAACACCAGATCAGAGTGGCTGTGGGGGTCTCACCTGTACAGCCAGTGGGTCAGAGGGGTCGATGACGGCTGGTTGGCCGGAGCCAGTGTCAATGACTAGGTAGCTGTAGTTGTTGGAGAGCACAGGAATGGGCAGGATTTTCACCCCTGGGCGGGGGGAGAACAGACAGAATCAGGGCATGACCCCCTCAGCTGGAAAAGGGGGAGTCCAGGCCAAACTCCCCACATCTTACATCAAATTCTTAGTTAAACATGCTTCGGGCAATTCGGTGATGGCAACCCCTCCCCGCCCCAAAGTGCCAGTGCTGGGGGGACACTGCAAAGTCATGGCGTGGGAGGGGCTCGCCGGGACTCACCAGGGAAGCAGTAGGGCTGGGGCACGGAGTGGCCGTGCGGGTACCGCTCCCGCGCCTTCTTCACCTGCCGCTGGTAGAAGAGGTAGCCCAGGCGTGTGCGGGCGTACAGGCTGTACCTAGGGAGCGCAGACACCCCTCGTCATTAAACCCCAGTCCCTCTAAGGAGCCCACTTGGGGAGGGGGCTACTGCCGGGGCTGGAACTCCCACAGGGAACACATACAGGGCCACTTTCTCATTCGGGTGCGCTGGAGGTGGTGTGTGTGTACTCCATACCCCAGATGGGTAGTGAGGGCAGGGCTGGTTCTCCAAGCAGACGCCCTCCAGCTGCTTCGGGCAGCAAGGACTGGGGGGGAGCATTGCTGCGGGGTGCTCACCAGGAGGGGCCGAAGCCGGCTGTCCCTCCCGATGCTCCGGGGAGGACATGCCCAAGCTTGCCATGGTCCGGGGGATCAGGGGAGAGAGAATGGGCCGAGGAAAAGGGAGGCAAGAGATACCCCCGTGCATGTGGGGGTGAAAAAGACAATAGGCTGCGGGGTTCGGAGGGACCTCCCCGTTTACACAGCAGCGATTTGGGACGGGACGGGGAATGGTGCCATGACGGACATGTAACGTCCCGGCTTGCAAAGCCTATTCCCGGCCGAGGGCACCCCTGGATGGGACACCGGGAGCGATCCCTGCAGTAGTCGGGGGTCCCCT
>NW_008236764.1:88664-95087 GCF_000691975.1 Corvus brachyrhynchos
GTTTCCGGACCCCACGCGATGGCGTGGCGGGGAAGCGGGGCGTGGTGCGGGGTGGTTCGTCGGAGGGCAGCGACGCTTGTGCTGTGGAGGGTGTCCCCACGGACCCCGTGGGGTGTCTCGGGAGGGGTGGGCACGGGTTTGTGCCCGGCAAGGTGTGGGGTGACACCATGGAGGTGCGTGGGGACCAGCACTGGGTGGTGTGGGGGTGCCGGGGCTGGGGCGTAGGAGGACACCTCTGTCCCATGTCTCTGCCCCCCGGGAGGGAGCTTGCAGAGGGGCAGGGATGTGGGAGTGGTGATGCTGAACCCCAGGAAACTTGTGTCGTGTGTGAGCGGTGTGGGGCAGCGGGGACATCCGGCCCAGGAGGGCCATACTGACCCGCTTGTGTGAGCTGAACAGGGCTGGCCTGGGCTGGGCCTGGCCAGGACAAATTGTGCTGTGTTGGGTTGTGCTGTACTGAGCCGTGCTGTGCTGCACGAGGCAGCTGTGCCCTGTTGTACCGTACCAGTCTGTGCCATGCCGTGCCAGGCTGTGCCACTGTGCTGTGCCACTCTGTGCTGTGCCATACCAGGCTGTGTTGTACCAACCTGTGCTGTAATGGTGGGAGCTTCCAGGCTGTTCAAGAGTGAGGTACTTTCTCAGACAGCTTGAGTGGGGGGAGCTCTGTCCCCCACCCCAAACCATGATCCCCTCTTAAGGTGGTTGTGTTACCCCAGGGAACCCATGGAGCTGGTGGCAGGGGCCTGAGCCTGGCCGGAATGCCACGGAAAAAGCGTGGCAGGGATGCCAGGGCGGATGGTGGGGATGCAACCTGGGCTTCCCGTGGGGCTGTGAAAGGGATGATGGTTGCCTGTGCCCCATGTCCCTGCCACATGTGCCTTATCTGTGCTGAGTCACCGTGGCAGTGCAGAGTAGCACCCTGTCCCCAGGGACCGTGTCATGCCAGGGTCACTGAGCTGGCCCTGCATCGCCTACCATCTAACTGGTGACCTCGGTTTCGGGACCGTGCAGTGCCATGGACCGAGGAGGGTTCAGCTGCCTGCTTCCCTGGGTGTGGCAGCTGCTGGGACCCGTCAGGCTGGTTCCTTCCCTGTGCCCAAGGCTACCCCAATGGGGTGGGAACAGGAGGGTCTGGAGCAGTCACAAGGTGGCGGTCATGGGCACAGGGTAGGACCGCGCTGATGATCCTGTGCCAGTCAGATACACCCCACTTTCTCCAGACATCTAGGTTCCTTCCTGGGGACTCCAGTCCCCCTGTAACTTCGGTGTCAGTCACAGAGGCTTTCATAGGGTCAAGGTCCTGTTTTGGGCCATTCCCTGGCTGCACAGATGAGGCGATACCAGGGGGGTACCGTGTGCTTTCTGGGAAACCACAACGTGGAGAAAGTGAACTTCCTATCCATGTGGTCACTGCCATGCCAGTTATTTATTTTTGGTGCTGTCGTCATTGCAAGAATGAAGGGCAGCGTGACTGTGGCAGCTCTGCCGTGGCTGGGACAGTTGGATGGAAGGAGGAATGGAGGCACAGACACGGAACTGCTCCCCCCAGCCCGGCATGACTGGTATGGGTGTGCCCCCAGAATCGCTGCCTGTCCAGCCCGGCTGCGGGAAGCACTGGCGTCACACAGGAGGAAGTGCCCAATCCCCTCCCAGCCTGGTCCTGGCAAGGATCAGATCTTGGTTCCTTCCCTGGGATGGTCCCAAGATCACATCACTGCTGCAGGCAGGAGGATTGTGGGGGGTCCTGGCGCCTGCCTGGGGTCTGGGGTGCCAGTGCTGAGGGGGTGGGAGGTGCGTAAAGGCCTGGCACTGTCTGCTGGCAGCGCTGTTGTTTTCCTGGCCTTGGAGATCCTGCTTTCCTTCTCCTCCTCCTGCAGCTGGCCCTGAGCCCGGGCTGCCTGCTCACAGCTGCCGGGGGTTCTGTGAGGGGGCCTGCTGTGGCCGAGGAGGGGAGCTCAGCCCCAGGGGGGTCTCAACTCCACTCCCCGAGGAAGAGTCCATCTCCTGTAGAGGTGACGTGGGTGTCACTTCGCCTTATTACTCCCTGAGGGGACTCAGGAGTTCTAGAGCCCCTGTGTGACCCATGCATCTGTTGGGTGGGGAACACCCTCGAAATGGAGGGGGGGGGAGTGGGATCTGTGTGATTGTGATGAGGATCAGACCCTGTGTTTCCATCCCAGGAAGTCAGCAGGGTGATACCATTTGTCCTCAGTGTGGTGCTACCCGGAGACACAGACCAGCCAGGGGTGCTGCTTCCCTGGCAGTGTCAGGGTGGGCTTCAAAGACCGGAGAGGTCAGATCTCTTCTGAAAAGGTCACGTCCCTGACGCAGCTTGAGTCAGCGCGTGGCTGTGCCCTGCCCGCGGCTGACCACTGACGCGGGTGCTGGGGACTCAAGGCACAGGAATGCAGGTGGCCCCAAACAAGGGACAGTGGGGACATCCCTTGTCTCTCAATGACCTGCTGGCATTGAGGCCAACTCGTCCTTACTAATTAGGAGCCACTATTAAAGTGGGAGGGGGAGGTTTTGTGGCTGCACAATCCCCTTTGTCACTGTACCCGTGGCTCCACTCGCCAAGAACAGGTCCTGCCCGGGGATCTGTGCTGAAGCCCCACGTCTTCTGTCCCCTCCAGGTGCCCGTGGGAGACGCAGGGAACCGGCATGTCGCAGCCCAGCGCACCGCCACCCTATGATGACAAGAACCCACTCTACCCACCACCCCCAGGGGGGTACCCCCAGCCCCCCCACTATGCTGGGGGGTACCCGCAGCCTGGGAGATACCCTGCAGGGGCGGGGTACGCACAGCCAGGGGGGTACCCTGCATCAGGGGGGTACCCCGCATCAGGGGGGTACTCTCATCCGGGCATGGCCATGCCCACCATGCCTATGCGGTTTGGTAAGTGGGACACCTTGGTTTATTTGGGAGAGGGCACTAGAAGCAGGGGTGCTGTTAGGGGCTGCATGGCTGACCCTGGTGCTGAGGGGTGTCCACTATCACAGGAGACAACGGATTTGGGGATGGCTCCGCCTTCCAATCAGTTGACTGGGACGATAGGAAAGTCCGTCACACCTTCATCCGCAAGGTGAGTCCCAAGGAGCCAGGGGCACCTGTTAGGGTGGGGGGCCAAGTGCTGACTCCCCTGTCTTTTGCAGGTCTATGCCATCATCTCCCTGCAGCTCCTGGTGACAGTGGGAATCATCTCTGTGTTCACCTTTGTGTGAGTAGAGGGTTCTTCCTTACCCTTGTTGTGAAAAAGAGGGCAGCTTGAGTTCTTTGGGGGGATGTTCAGAGGGGACAGCAGGTGCTGTCTCCTCTCCCTCACACTTGTCCCTCCTGTCCCACAGCCACCCTGTCCGCTCCTTTGTCCAGAGGAATGTCGCCATCTACTACGCCTCATAGTGAGTAGGGGTTCTGCTGGCTCGCGTGCCCCCAGCTCGTACCCCCACATCCGCAGTCTCCCAGCCCAGGGGCTGATCCTGGTAGGGGGTTGTGGGGCTGACACTCGCTGTCTCTCCTTGCAGTGCTGTGTTCCTGGTGACCTACCTGGTGCTGGCCTGCTGCCAGGGTCCCCGGTGAGTCTCTGGGACGTGCAGAATGGGGTGCATGGGTATGGGGGGGGTGTCTCCAGAGCATCAAGATGGGTTCATGCCTGGGGCTGCCCCTGGGTGATGGGGACCAGGGGGATGCGACATGGTTGCTGTCACTAGCTCACCTCTCTCCTGTTTCGTCCTCAGGAGACGCTTCCCCTGGAATATTATCCTGCTGAGCATCTTTGTGAGTGGGCTGGGACTGGCGAGGGGTCCTGGTGGTGCCCCTGTGGCACCCCAGCTCCCCAGGTGGGCTGGGAGGGATAGGAGGACATGTGGGCAGGCGGACAGCCCACTGAGCTCACCCTTCTCTCCCACAGACACTGGCCATGGGGCTGATGACAGGCACGATTGCCAGGTACGCCCGGGGGACCCTGTGGTGATAGGATCCGGGGTCCCTCTTGTCCTCCACAATGCAGCCAGCTCAAGTGAGAGGCTGCCAGGAGCCAGGGGATGCTCCAGTCCCTTGGGGTCAGGGACTGCAGGGTTCCTGTCCAGGACTGGGGCTGTGGGGGAGGGTCACCAACACCCTTGTGGCAGGGGGATGCTGAAGTGTGAGGTGACTTTGTTGTTGCTTCTCTCTGTAGCATGTACCAGACAAAAGCTGTCCTGATTGCCATGCTCATCACCGCCATTGTGGCCATTGTTGTGACCATCTTCTGCTTCCAGACCAAGGCAAGGAGAGGGACACACCCTGCCCTGCCCTCTGTGGGCCAGGTGTGGGGACACCCTGGGCTCTCCTGTGACAACTGTGTGTGTGTCCCCATCAGGTTGATTTTACGTCGTGTCCGGGGCTATTCTGCGTGCTGGGCATTGTGGTCATGGTGACCGGGATCATCACTGCCATCGTCCTCTCCTTCAAATATGTGAGTGGGCAGGACAGAGGGGTGGTGGGGTGGCATGGGTGTTCCTGGTTGGGTATCCCCAGGGCTGGTGCAGGCAGGGGGTTTGGGTGGTCCCCTTGCTGGGAAGCAGGGTGTGGTTTGAGCCACGGAAGGCAGCTTGCCCACAGGGAGAGGGTGCGTCGGCATCAGAAGCAGCTCCTCAGGAGCAGGGTGTGGGCAGGACCTGCCCTGCCTTGCCTGCTGCCTGCCAGCACCCCGGCTCACCCTGCCTGTGTCCCCTTCCCGCACAGGTCCCCTGGCTCCACATGCTGTACGCAGCCATTGGGGCCATCGCGTTCACACTGGTGAGTTGACAGCTGGAGCGGGCAGAGGGTGTCGGGCAGGGGCTGGGGAGGGAGGAATTCCTCCTTGGTCCTTGCTTGATGCTCTCTGTCCCCGCAGTTCCTTGCCTATGACACCCAACTTGTGCTGGGGAACAGGAAGAACACACTGAGCCCCGAGGAGTATGTCTACGGTGCCCTCACCATCTACACTGACATCATCTACATCTTCACCTTCATCCTGCAGATAGTAGGCCGGGATTAGCCCTGGGACCCCTCCTGTCCCTCTCCGGCTGCCCCTCACCCCTCATCTGGTCTCTGTACAGGATAGTCCGCTTACTGTGACTCCTAATGCTTTGGCATTCCTACCTGTAGGCTGCTAAGGAAAGGGCTTCCCTTGATCATCCCCCAACAAGCCTTTGAGGGCAGTGGGGGGGACTGGCTGCCAGCGTTTAGGCAGTTTAGCCTGGCTTTGGCACCGCTTACCAAGGCTGTGCCAATGGCGTTGGGCTGGCAGCGGAATGTCACAGCCCTGCCTGGGCACAGGGAGCTGGCAGCGACTGCTGGGATCATGTTGGGATTTTTTGGCAGAGAACAGTTGGTGTCGTTCATTCTGTGCCTTAAATGTGGCTCTGGCCATGCCCCCTCCCTGAGCTGTGGCTGTGCCCGGTGTGGGCAGGGGGCAGCTGGGACCTCCGTGGCAGAGCTCACATTGCAGAGGCCCTGCAGCCACGGATGTGGGCTAAGTTGCACTTGCTAAATAAAACACTTCAGTTTTCCAGATGGTCCCAGTCTTACTGGTATGGCAACTCCCTAAAAAATCCTGTGGGCAGCCTCAGCGGGGGCTGCGGCCTGGGGCAGCACAAACACTGCTTTGGGATGGGAAAACCAAGGTCAGACTGCTCCAGGCCTGGCCTCCCTCCCCTGCCTGTCACCCCTGGCCCTGTGGGCAGAAGCCCTGCCGCAGAACAACTGGGGCCCCTGCTGGTGAGGCAGGCAGAACCTTAGGCCGAGCATTGAGGGAGCAACCACTGCAGCACTGAGCTGTTTCACTTTATTTGTCCCTATTCAGCTCCACAATCACTTCATGGTCTGGACAGGCAGGGCAGATGCCACTGTCATGTGTTCCATGGGGCTGGCGTCCCCTTGGCCAGCTCCTCCAGTGTGCCACAGTGACAGCCTGGGGATGGGGGGCAGCTTGGCTATGCCCCCCTGACCACCCTGCTGTATCGCTCCGACTCATACTCGCCCTGGTTGGCTTCCATCATCGTTCGGCGGATTTTGAGCTGCTCAAGGCGGTTTTTGTCCACTTGCCGTTTGACCAGGAGGAAGAGGATGATGCCGGAAGGCAATCCAATGGCCCTGGAGGACAGCCAGCAGTCAAGGAGATGGAGAGAGTTGGTGGGGAAACAAGGGCACTGTGCCACTCCAGGGCTCCATGGACAGTGCCCTGCTCAGTACTACAGCCCCCCCAAGCCCCCTGTTCCACCCCAGAGCCCCACAGAGCAGTGCAGCCTCCCAGTACCGACCCTCTCCCACCACCAGAGCCACTCACCAGGCCACCCCCACTGGCTTCATCGGGTTCTTGCCCTTCTTGCGCGTGGGGATGTACTCCACCCCCTCGGGGAGCCCCCCGCTGCCAGGCTCCTGACTGGCCCGTTGTCCCGCTG
>NW_008236764.1:96179-109414 GCF_000691975.1 Corvus brachyrhynchos
CGTCCCCCTGCGGTTTCCCTGCTCTGGGTCTCGGGGCCGCGGCTGCATCGCGCATCCCCCGCTGCCCCGTCCCGCGGGGACCCCCGCTGTCCCGCCGAGCTCACAGCCGCCCCGGGAGGGTCGAGCCGGGCAGGCCGCGAGCCGCGCCCTGACCTTCGCCCTCTGCAGATGACCTGGCCGAGGAGATGGAGGCCGTGGACTTTGAGGATGAGGGGGCAGAAGAGCCCGATGCAGAGGCTTGGGAGTCGGAGGATGACGAGGGGGTGGAGGACGGCATGGAGGCACAGGATGACAGTGAGGTCACGTTCTCCCTCCACTCGGGTGAGTGCTGGGCACGGGCAGCAGCAGCTGGGACCCCCCCTCCCCCCCTCGGGACCTGGTCTCATCTTGGCTTTCTGCAGAGTCCAGGGTTGCGGAGGGCTTTGCCAGGGCTGCTGTCTCCCAGCCTTCCTGGGACAGCCATCAGGACTCAGAGCTGCCCTGGGCTTGTTTTTGCCTTATGGTCTGGTGGAGGAGCCCTTTGGGCCTCCCATCATGGCAGCTGGCCCTAAGCTCAGCAAAAAGCCTGTGCTGCTCCTCCCCCACGTGAAGAATTGATTCGCACTGGGCTGGGCTGGGAGGTCAGCTTCCTGACATCCCACCCAGACCGAGGGCTGCATGGGGTTTGGACCCCGTGGGAATGTCAGGTGAGGTGGGATCGGCACCGTAGCCATGTAGCCTCTCCTTACTCTTTTTTGAAGCTTCTGTCTTTTGTGTGAGCCTTGACCCCAAGACCAACACGCTGGCAGTGACAGGTGGGGAGGATGACAAGGCCTTCGTGTGGCGTGTGAGCGATGGGGAGCTCCTGTTTGAGTGCTCAGGTGAGGTGCAGTGAACAGCTGTGTCCATCTGGACACATTTTTCTCCAGCTGATGCTGTGCTCCTGACTATCTTCCATAGCTTGGCCTGAGCAGTCTCTGTCCCCTTATGTTTTTAGGACACAAGGACTCGGTTACCTGTGCTGGCTTCAGTCACGACTCTGTGTTCGTGGCCACAGGTGACATGTCTGGGCTTATCAAAGTGTGGCGGGTGGATGCCAAGGAGGAAGTGTGGTCCTTCGAGGTGGGGGACTTGGAGGTGAGTGGTGGAACCCCTGGTGCTGAGGGGAGCTCCCCAGCCAGGAAATGGGGTGACACTTCTGTGACGCTGCCTGTCCCTCTCTCTGCCCAGTGGATGGAGTGGCACCCTCAAGCCCACGTACTTCTGGCAGGCACAGCTGATGGCAACACCTGGATGTGGAAGATCCCCAGTGGGGATTGCAAAACCTTTCAGGGTCCCGCATGCCCAGCCACATGTGGCAGGATCCTGCCTGATGGTGAGGCATGGGGCCTCTCTGGAGTGGGAAGTGTCACCAGCTCTGTGTGGGCCCTCCTGCTTCTACCAGTCTGTGCTGAATGGGAGGTGGGGGGATGAGCGGGGCCCTGTCTATATCTGTTGTCTCTGTCTCATGCAGGGAAGCGAGCAGTGGTGGGGTATGAGGACGGGACCATGCGCATCTGGGACCTAAAGCAGGGAACCTCGCTGCATGTCCTGAAAGGTAAGGAGGCGGTTTATCACCTGGCCTACTCCCTAACTGGTGAACAGCCCCTTCTAGTGGTCTTTGACCACTGCCTGGTTGGGCAGGAGGCAGCCTGGCACTGGGTTTCTCTGTCCCCACTGGTGGCTCTTGCTTGCCGGGGTGCTGGCAGAGCCGGGCAGGGCAGAGGCTGCAGGAGGGTGCGTTTTATGGCTCACTGGGTCTCCGTGGGGAGGACACTTAAACCTCATACCTGCTGCTCACCCCCCAGGCCAGGATGGCCATCAGGACCCCTTGACATGCGTGGCCAGCAACCAGGATGGCAGTTTGATCATGACGGGCTCTGTGGACTGCCACGCCAAGCTGGTCAACTCCGCCACAGGCAAGGTGGGTCTGTGTGGGCAGGGCAGAGCCAGGAGAACTGAAGACCCCCCAGGCCCCTGTCCTGGGCCGAGGGCAGAGCCGGGAGCGCTGGGGAGCCCCAAACCCAGGGCCGGTGTGCGGCCATCAGCAGCCGGCAGGCGGCGCCCTCGCGCTGCGGGTGGAGCGCGGGCTGGGTGGTCCCGCCCGCTCCTGGAAGGAAGTTCCCTCTTGTTTGCTCCCAGGAGCTGAGGATTTGGAGCCGGGCCTTCTGATGAGGGTGCAGGCTCGGTACCGAGTAAGAACGGGACCTCTGTGCATCTGGGTCTCCTTCCCTCGGGGTATAGTCACCCTCCCTCTACCCAGGTGGTGTGCGTGTTCAAAATGGAGAGTGTGACCCCCAAGGCACCCATCGGTGAGGGCGAGGAGGCAGAGTCCAACTCGGTGGAGTCGCTGGGCTTCTGTAACGTGTGAGTGTTGGGACAGCCCCTCTTCAGTGCTAGATCTCACAGGGCTTGTCACACAGATCCATTTGCATCCCTTGCGCTCAATCTGCTGCATTTCTCTTGCCTCCATCCTCCCCGGCTGGGTGTGGAGATCACTTGGGTGTGAGGCCAAGGGACACCAGCTGCTCAGTCCTCCCTGCAACTGTTGGGATTCTGGGCTAGCCTGATGGACCACTGTTTGGCTGGGATACTCTCCAGACAGCTGTTTTCCTGCCCAGACATTGTCATTTTCTTCACAAACTATGGGCTGATTGCTGACTTGCTGTACTCTTGGGTTTCCCACGCGGGGTGTTTGATGGCTCTAGCCATTGGGTTGTCCCTCATCTTGTCCACACAGTGCAGCCTTCAGCATAGGGTTTGCCTTTTACTCGGAGCCTTTACGTGTTTCCATCCCTGCTTCCCCATGTCCCATGTAATGCCTGTTCCCCTCTCTGCAGGATGCCACTGGCTGCTGTGGGCTACCTGGACGGCACACTGGCTATTTATGACCTCTCCACCCAGTGCCTGAGGCATAAGTGCCAACACGAGGTACAGCCCTACCCCCTCTCCCTAGGCCTGGAAGGTGGGCTTTGGGCCTGCTGGAGATCTCCCTCAGAGCCCAGGGGCAAGTTCCCAATTTGTACTTCTCCCTTAGCCTTGGGCTTCCCCAAAGGGCAGCTGCAGTCTCTGCACAGCGGATGTGCTTGGACCTGGGGCCTGACTCTCCTGGGGACATGGCAGAAACCATGAGGGGGTGGGGGCACGTGGGGGGAGCTAAGACTTGCTGGAGGTCCCCACTGTGGTCTCCTGCTACCCCAGTCAGGGATCGTGCAGCTGCTGTGGGAGGAGAGCTCGGCCGTGGTGTACACCTGCAGCCTGGACGGGGCCGTGCGGCTCTGGGACGCCCGCTCGGGGAAGATGATCAGCGAGTACCGAGGGCACTCCGCTGAAATCCTCGACTTTGCCGTCAACAAGTGAGCGGGCAACCTCTAGCCCCCTTCCTTGCTGGGTGGAGGGAGCAGTGATGGCAGGGGCCTCCAGCCTAGGAGCTCAAATCACAAGCTGTCTCTCCTTTGAGTGCCCTTGGGGTCTGGTCCCAAGGTGCAGGACAGACCCAGGTCCATGCTGAGACTTGAGGGTCTCAAGGGGGAAGTGCAGCACTTCAGAGCTGTGCCGGGGGTGATGGTTAGGGATACTGGAAGCCCCCGCCCCACCTCTGAGACCTGTCTCCCTGCAGGGATGCCTCCATTGTGGTGACCACCTCTGGCGACCACCAAGCCAAAGTGTTCTGCGTCCAGCGCCCCGATCGCTAGAACTGTGTCAAGGGATGGCGTCCCGGCGCTGCCCTGCACCTTGTGTACAGAGGGACGAGGGACATGGTTTCACCACCCTTCTCCAGTGCGTGCTTTGTAATTTTCCAGCCTGCCCTGCTTTGCCCTCACCACCTAGGGGCCAAGCTGGGGGTTTTCTATGAAGATGTCTTTAATTATATAAATTATTTCACTTAACTGGATGCCATCTACTCTGCTTGTTTTGGGGAAGAGGACCTGGGGAGCTGTGCTCCCTCCTCAGGGATCTCCCCAGCATCCAACCATGGCCTGAGGATCAGTGGCAGAGACTCCCATCCTAGCTCTCCCTGCCAGGGGGAATGAGGGGGTCAGGGTAGGAAGAAAGCATGCAGGTTGCTAGCTGAAGGTAAGAGAATCCTGCTCTGTACAGTCCAGGAGTTCTCTAACAGAACAGGCTATTCCCAGATCGGGGTATTGCACCCCTAAGTTCACCAGAACTTGTATGTTCCACAATACAGGAATTAATCTCCCTTGGGGCTGTGACTCCAAACATCCCTGCCAGGGCAAGGTCATGCATTGACAAGCCAGAGCCCCACAGCCCTTTAAGATAGAAAGATCTTCTTTATTAATGAACCCCAACAGTATTTCTTCAGATACAGGAGTTTTGAACTCAAATACTCAGAAGAAAACAAGTTAATATTGCATTATTCTCATAAGAAATACTGCAACTTATTTCCGGTAACATATTGCAAAGCGAAACAGCTTGAAAAGAAAAAAAAAATTAAAAAAGAAAAGAAATTAAGTCAATCAAACTGGAATTAAAGTTTTGTTTCTTGGAACGATCGAGTCCTCGCAAGCACAGCTCGTTTCTGCAGATTACTCCCCCAACTGTCGTACAAACAGACCCCGATTGCTTGAATTCCTTATGAGCCCACAGAGGTGCAACATTAAAAGCTACGATTATTGGGTAGCAAGTGCCCCAACCTTCATCCTCCACAGCGGCCTCAGTGACCCGGCGTTAACGGGTTGTGAACGTCTTCCCCCTGAAAGGATGCACAGAGGGGTCAGCACAGCCCCAGGGCTTGTGGTGGGGCGCAGGTAGCCAAGCTCTTGAAGCCAGGCAGGCACTGCTGGGTTGCAGCTCACAGGGTCTGTGGCTGCAGAACCAAGTCATGGGGCTGTGGGGAGGGGCTAGCTTTTGCAGAGGTGACAACCCTCCTGCCCCAAAGCAGAATGCAAAGGGTACGTGACAGCACAGAGAAAAAGGACACCAAGGGGCTCTGGGATAAGCAGAAGGTAAGGGACCTGAGTGAAACATGTTCACACAGCTGCTCTCCTCCATCCACTTCACTGTGGGCTGCTGGTTCATGAGAGGGAGCCAGCCAGCATGGTGGCCTGGCCCCAACCATCACCTGGCCAAGGGCAGCCAGTGACTGAGCAGCTGCAGACACACTGGACAGCAAGACCTGGTCCAGTGCCCACAAACCCCAAGGAAAGCCCTGGCTCCTCTCCCTGCTGTGAGCTGGAGCTGCCCCCAGAACTGGACAAGCCAGCTCTAACAGGGAAAAAGCCCCAAAAATGCCACCAAGGGCTTGGTGGGGGGAAAATGGAGACACCAGGGCTTGCAAGGCCATGTGTGAACCTTCTGTGAAGAACCTGCCAGCACAGGGTTTTACCTCAGACCCAGCTCCTCACAGGACATCTGAGGCAGTAAGCTGTGGGTCACCCCCATGGCACCCCGACCTGCCCTGGATTGCAGTATGCCAAACTGAGCAAGACCGAGCTTGTGGCTGGCAGAGAAGCCCAGAGAGCCAGGCCCTGCTTTGCTACTCACGTGATTGTTTTCATTTCTTTCTTCTCTGCGTCTGGACGGGCACGGTTGAGCACCTTGAGGAAATCTGACGTTTTCGCCCTCATACGTGTGTGAATATAGGCCTGTGTTTCATTAGGACAAAATGGGGACACGTCAGGATCCTGTCTTCATAGCTGAGATTTCAGGACACGTCAAAGCCAGGTCATTCTGAACAATTACCCTCATTTCTGTTCTCAGAAAGGAAACAAACCAGATCCAAAAGGGAAAAATCCTACTTCACTTCTAGAATGGAAAGAAAAGAGTCTTGTGTCCAAGAGCACTGAGAAGGCAACGATGCAGCACTTGCCACCCCTGCGTGACTGGGGAGGGCAGTGGCAGACCCTAATGAGTTCTCAGGGGTACCCCTGTCCCCTGCTTCTCCCCTTCACCCAGGTTAGATGGGCTGAAGCCACCCTGTGTCCCCCAGCCCTCCTACCTTTGAGCACTTGATGTGATAGTGCAGGTAATCCCGGAATGTGTGGATCAGGTTTATGGTGTTGTCTCTGGCTGCAGCATTGGTGTGACGGGGGAACAGCACTGAAAGAAGAGGCCGACACAGACCATTAGTACCTCCTGAGGCTGCCCAAGGCCTTCAGGATCAGTGCTGGAGGCTTCTGTGCTGCATTGAATCCCTGCCTTGCTCTCTATAAAGAACCCTTTACTCTTGACCCATACCAAGATTAAGCAGCACTTGTGATTTTAAATACAAGGCTTAAGAGCATTTTTCCACATTTCCCACAGCAGCCTGGGCAGTCTGCAGGATGCAGGCAAGGCCAGGTGCCCAGAAACAATGGCACTGTAGGAAACTGCATGATGCTGTATCAGTGCTTGGGAGATGTAACTGGAGGAGCAAGCTGGGAGGCAGACCAGGGTGCCCAGGCTGCTCAACCAATTTCAAGATCCAGTCTGCCCTGGGCCCTTGAAATTGGTTGTGGGTCTTTGCCTGGCAGCTTGCTGGCCCTGTAAAACAGACTTGGATACAAGCAGGTAGCTTGTTCTTTCCATAAGCTGGTGCTCTGCTACGTGTCCCAGATCCAAGGGCTGAAAGAACATTTTGTTTGGGTGATGATCTCACCTGAGCCTGTCAGATCAGGTAACTGGGAAATTTAGTCTCAACAAGAACAAAGTATGTGCCAGCCCAGACCTCTTCTTTCCATAGCTGACAGCTGCCCAGGCCTCAAGGCACCATTCCCAGCACAGGAGGAGGGCAATGCTACCTTTACCTTTCCCTGCAGTGTCTGTGCTCCATCTCTGAGCTCCAAATTACAGGAATGCTGGCCTGAGACACCCTACTAACACAGCCAACCATCTGGAAGAGACCTATCCCTTTGAACAGGGCAGGGTTTGGTCTCCTCAACATTGCAACATGGGGAAGTCATGGCTCTGCTCGCCACCAGGTCTGCAGGCAGGGGAAAGTGGCTAATCAGTGTTAAGCCCAGATCTGAGAGGTAGAGCTAGAGAAGCAGAATGCACTGCCCTGCTGCTGCTTTCTGACTGCCTCTGCTGACGAAGCACTGCATAGCTCCCTGCAGCTGGGCAACCTACAAGTACAGCTGCTTGAAAACTTTCACAAGTAACCTCCAGTTTCCACAATATCACAGCAAAGCCACTCTTCCCTTTGCTTCTGAATACTGAACTTATTTTGTAGGCGAACACTAAACAGCTCACTGTCCACTTCCACATCTTCTTGCCCACAGCAGAGCTGAGGTGACCTGATACAGAAAAGGGATACTCCAAAGGGGGTGCACAAGACAGAATGCAACCCCAGAGTCCCTGCAGCCCTCAGCGACCCACTTCAACACTCAGGAAAGGTACATTCCTTTTTCATGCAGCAGCAGGAACCTCTCTCCTCCCCAAGCACCCCCAAACCTCAGAGCTGCCTGCTTACCAAAGGTGATGTAGCCAATATTATCTCCAACGGCTGCATCCGTGTCCTTCAGCTCCAAGGGTGGCTCCCTGTGGCTGAAGAGCACCTGTGGGGCTGTGTGACTGGCCCGGCGACCCTCCTTGAACTCCTGAACAAGACAAAGTGAAGGTGATTCCCACTGCGACCCTTCAGCAACATGCTGGGAAAGCAAATGGGGTTTCCACACTCCCCAAGGGCAATGAGCAGAAGGTTGCCCAGGTTTCCCTGAATGGATTGAGTTCGTCAGGCCAAACACCCAGAAAGTAACCCTTTTTCCCAGCAAAACCAGCCCAAAATGCATGGCTGTCCTGGGTTTATACATGACTGTAGCACAGCCCCTCAAGCTGGGGTGGTTTTCAGTGTGTCACATCCCTGCCATGGGTGTTTTGTGGAAGGGACACCTCAGTCTGAGCAAGCACAGGAGACAGCACAGATCCTGCTGGAACTTCAGTGCTTCCAGTGAAAGTGGGCAGTGCCCATCACCCCAGAGGAACAGAAATTCTCGGGAAGGGCTGCAAGGTCTCCATCACACCTAGTGTAAAGGTTCTGCCATTTGAGAAACCATCTCCCACCAGGAGTCTGCCCAGGCATCAAGAGGCATCTGGGGGTTTGAAGCTTGTATGTGAAACCTGCTCCTCTTAGTGCTTCCCTACAGCTCGAAACAATACCTTCAGGCAGGGAGATCCCTTCCCCCACCTCTGACAGCAGCACAACCCCCACCTCACAGGACGTGTACTGGCTCTGCATTTCAGGAACTGTAAGGACCATCTCTATGTGGGGCTGGGAATGTCCAGAGACTATTCTCCCAAGGCAGGGCAGTCTTCCCTCTGCCTCACTGACCTCCATCCCAACCTACAAATTATCAGCTACCCTTGGCCTCTCCTCTGAGCACAGTTTCTCCTGGGAAAGGCAGGAGAATCCATGTCCCTTTTACAGTAGATCACTGGGGTTTCCTCAATGAAATGCTTAGCTTTCATTTCTGCCTGCTTATGCCAGAGGGTGAAATGGTTCAAATGGCTTCACTGGTTAGCTAATGGTCACATTTTCTCCATGAGAGCCCTGATGAGCATACACCATACCCAGCTGCTTTGCTGTTTTAAAACCCAAGAATTTGGGACATGGAGGCTCCGGGACAGCTGCTGCCTTGAAGCACTGCCATCTCCCCAGGAGCCTCACTAACCCCATTTTGTTCACATCATGCCTCCCTTCCCATTTTAAAAGCTGAATTCCAGGCCGAGGGATATGCTTGGTGGGGGGAAACCTCAAAGCCAGAGCAGATGCGCTGTCTGTAGCTAATGAACACAGTGAACAGAGCATTGAAGTAAGACTTCCACTGCAACAGGCCCTCTTCTGATGACACCCAACACAGGTAAACTGGTCTGCAGCAAACTGGGCCAGTAACTTGCTGTCCATGAGCCTGTCAGCACCACGGCCTGGCACCCTTGAATGGGTGGGTTAAAGCCCCCTGGAACACCCTGCACGCCCTGCTCCATCGCCATGCCCACCCAGGAGGCTCCCCAGGAGCTTCAGCAGATGAATGAGGTGGGCCAGTGGTATGGACAAACACAGGTACCAGCATGCACTAAGCCTCCCCAGCCGCACATAGATGTCTCATTCTCCACAGGCTGCACACAGTCGTTCACAGACACACGGTGTTTACAAGTCTCTCAATGCTTCCCAGCTAAACAGCAATTGCAAAAGGTAGCTGAGTCCATAACTTGGTGTTATGATTGGTTCAAACTCAAAAAATTCAGTATATTCATAGCTCTAAAAAGCTCAAATTCAAGAGCTGTCACACTGAGCTGCTGAGTCTTTCCTGCAGCATTTGAGCATTAGCAGGAAGAAACTTCAAGGTGAAGACCACTCAGCTCCTCCTCAGGCATGGCATGACATTGTCTCACCCTTCCTCTCCCTTTACAGCCTCCTCAACATGCTCAGCTGGCTGGTGATCCCTACACCATAGCTATCCACACTACAGGGCCTCAATGTGGGGACTGAAGTATTCACTGTGGTGTTTCCCATCTGTAACACATAATACGCTTGATTGTCCAAATGAGCAAGACTATTGATAATACAGATGCCAACGCAGGAGCCAGGAAAATACACTGTCTATGCCTATTAGCATGCTCTTCCATCCCAGTGCAGCATGGAGCAAAGCATTTACATGTGTTAAACCACCTTTGTGCTCATTTCAGCAGCTTATTTGGCAATGCTGCTTCAAAAAAGCAGGCATCTGAATTGAGGACCAGACCCTTTCCCTGTAATTCAGTTTCCATACCTGCATAAAGACCTTTCCAATCACCACGTCATCGTCGTCCTTAAATACCGTGCTGAACACAACTGTGACACGGTCCTTCTTTGCCTCAACATACCTGCAGGTGGGAGAGAGAGAACCCAGCTGTGAACTCGAGCTAAGAAATTCAACTGGACAAGGTAACAACTGTGTGACAAGGTCAAGTAGATAAAACAGCCATTCACAGGCCTGGCTGCTGAAAGTTTCCCCTCCCTTGAAACAGTATTGACAGGGAGCAAAACATTTCTGTTGGGAGCGGCCAGTTCCTCTCCTGCATGCAGCCACAAGTGCTGCCACTAACAGAGACTCTTGTGTAACATCCCCAGCAGCCCAAGGCATAAGCATTGCCCTATAGGATACTTGTGGCAGCCTAGGACAGGCCTTTATTACCCTGCCAAAGCATGGAGCAGAAGGATTTCCTGACTTTCCACCAAAACCTACAGCTGTGCACAGGAGCAGACTACTGACCACTGTCCGACCCCCGTGCTGTTTGAACACTTACATTGTCTCATCGTCCCTGTAGTGGATGACTGCTCTTTTTTCTCCTTCTTTGCCCTCTTCCTGGAACTTGAAATACTTCTCAAAGACTGAAGCAAAGCAGTTGCGCTTCAACATGCCGGCTTGGTGCACAATGGCATCCTTGTCTGCAGGAAGGTTCTCCAGGTCGTAGAGCAAAGAGACATTGTAACCTGGGAAGGGACAGCCACTAACCTTAATAATCTACATAATGAAAGCAGAGAAATTTTCTTAAAAGACACACCTCCAGTCCCACTTTTGCCTTAAATCCTCCCCAAAGCCCCAGGGGTGAGTTCTTCCCACTCCACGCACTGCCAAAAGCCATGCCTGTACTCAGCGCGTGGCCATGGCAACGTTCCTGGGGCTCCTTCCCAAGCTCCCAGACACACGTGCTGGCTGAACTGCTCCCAACTTTTTGCAGCGAGTAGGAAGAGATGTTGTCACAGGTAACCATGGTTTTCCTGTGTCTCACAAAGCATCTTTGAGAAGAACAAAGACCCCAACCGTGAGGAACAGAGGCTTCCCGGAGGAGGACTGCATAAAGAATTACAGCTTGTGCTACAAGCTACTTCATCCCTGACATGTCTGAGCCACCTTTTAAATTGGCAATTTCAAATTGCCATTCATTGTATAGAGAGCCTCAGATATCAAGCTCTTCAAGTGCAGCCTTCATATGAGCATTTCTCAGGTGACTTAAGTAATTTTGGAATTGCATTCACATACACAGACAGAGTGAATGTTATTGGCAGGGTTACCTGATTCAGGATTTACCAAGTAGCTTCCATAGACTTTCTTCAATACCTAGAAAAGAAATTAAACATCGAGAGCACAAGCTATCAAGAGTTGTTTCCTCCTGCACAGCCTAGGCCATGTTTGGTCTTCTTTTAGAAGTATCAAATTACAGCACCTGCCTCCCCTAGTCTAAGAGAATTTAGACAAGTATTAAGTCATCAACTTCTAGTACTATTGGCTGTTCCTGCTCTGGGGAGGGCTCCCTGAACTCCACTGACAGGGGACAGACTGGAGGAGAGGACTCAAACCTGGAACTTTTTCAAGTTCTTGCTAGTCAGATTTGTGTGGGGAAGAAGCCTTATAGCTCATACCTTCAAAGGAGAACTATCAGCAGAGCCTGACACAACCCATCTGAGGGCTACCACTTTTTCTTCCATTCAAAGGCAGATGCAAAGTGTGCCTGGTCCCTCTCCTCACAGGACGGCAAGTTCAGAGCACACCGTGGCCTAGTGATCACACACTGTCTCAGCCCATGCACGGGCAGATGGGGAGCGAGAGGAGACTGCCAGGCAGCTTGGATGCCTCCCAGAAGCAGAACCGCCTACAGCACAGCAAAAACCTTTTTTCAAACATAATCACTGCTGAATTTTACATCAATGGCAATTTCCAACTGAGCCATAGCTCTGTGTCAATGAGGGGGCTGGGAACAGGAGGTATTTCACAGAGAAGAACACAACAATGCTGTGGCAGAACTGGCCCTCCTGGGATGACACCCACTACCACGTGGAAAGGATACACAGGCTCTCTGCATGCCAAAACCTCCTCTCAGCAGAGAGCCTGCCTGCAGCAGCACAGGAAGATGCCCTGTCTTAGCAAGAACCCCACTCTGCATTCCTCACAGTGGAGTTTCACCAAAGACAGAGCAGAAACAGGGAAGTACAGAAAGCAACATTACAACAACTGGAGATTTAAAAATGCAATTTCTATTTCGTCAGCACTTCCAAGGCAGTCCTGTATAGATCCCATTTTCGTCTCAAAGTTTATATGAAGTTGCCTTCCACCCCTACCACAATGGCTGCTGGTGCACAGTGCTGTCAGCCACTCGCCCACCACAGGGGTTCTCTTGGGATCACAAGCTGCACTGATCCTCACTAAACAGGCCGGGAAGGCTCCACCATTTGGGCTGCTTGACACTCCTCATGCCAGCAGCAGTCCCTTCAGTGGTGGGCAATGCTGCTCCTAGAAAGCTCTGCATTCAGGAACCAGGAAAGCAGGACACTCAATCATATCTCTTCTGACTTCGGTGAGTCTTGTGGCAATTCACAGGAATTCACCTTGGGTTCAAATAACCGTTTCTCACCAGACTCACAATAAACTGATAGAGCAGTTTCCTTGTTTTCTTCCAAGGACAGACACCCAGAGGCAAAAGCCTGCTGGAAAGCCCTGGGTGAACCCCATTCGCTACCGTGTGGAGATTTGAAAACTGACTCAGGAACTGAGTCACACTTCCTGCCTCGCCATCCAACCACAGCTCAGAGAGGCTCCTTCTTTCTACCATAAATGGCCCTCCACAAGCACAGGGCCCAGTCAACAGGAACCGAGCCTGCGACTTCACACAGCAGCAGTGAAAAGAGAACCAGTCTGCAAACCAAGGTCTGCACACACAGCAGGAGCTCAGCACTTGCTCTCAAGTGTGGTTAAGAATCAGAAGAGAAGCACCACAGATCTGTCTTGGTGCCTTCCTTCACTTGTGGGCTCAACACATCAGTCAGGGAAACTATTTCTACATGGTCAGTCTTCGCTTTGGACTTGCAAAATTAGTGGTGCCTTCTGCCTTTCAGGCTGCAGGGTCATACAAGATGAATACTTTTTCATGAGAGAGTGTGAACACACTTGGCCTTGTCTTTCAGCAAAGTGGGACTCCTGGTTGGCACAGGGCTGCTCCTTTGACCAATGTGAGATGGGAGCACAGATGCTTCTCTAAGGGTCAGATGTTAGATCCAGCCAACATCACAAGGGCATTGCCAACACAGTATTTGTAGGCAGAAGGCCTGGAGATGCTTACTCACCTCATCAGCACCGTGTTCCTGGAGTTCCTTGTAGAATTTCAGAGAAATACTGACCATCACTTTTGTCTTGTCTCCATTGGGGTTTGAAATATGGTAAAGGACTCCATCAAAGTCTAAGAAGCAAGCAAGAGAAATGTGAGGGAACAGCAGCCAGCTCCTATTTCTGAGGAAGGTTTTC
>NW_008236764.1:109462-119939 GCF_000691975.1 Corvus brachyrhynchos
TTGTCCCTACATGTTCTAGTAACTGCATGAAGTGACACAGCTCCTCTTGTTCCAGCCCTCACACACACAGCAAGAGAGAAACCCGCAATTAAAGGAAGTGGTAATGTCATGTAGGGAGACCTGCTATCAGTGACAGGGCTGAAACAATTTTGACACCTGTCCATCACAGAAAGCTTTAGTCTCGTGTCATTTAGCATCCCTGGCAAATCCACTTGTGCTCAATACACAAGGATACAAACATGCAGAGACGGGAGCCTTCTGGATGGCCAGCACAGAAAGTGACTGACATGCCCACCAGGCCAGAGCTGCAGCCTGGAGGAGAAAACCTCTCTGCCAGCAAAGGCAGCTCAGCCGCTGCCTGCTGTGATAGCTTCCACTTCACTGCCGAACGGGCGGGGAGGGCAGAAGGCAGGGAAAGGCAACCCTCCAGCTACCTAGCTAGCTCTGCTTCCCCACAGAGCTTTGCAGCTTACACAGATTCCTGATAACAGAAGCAAAAAATCAGTTGCTGAATGAGTACTTGAACTTCCTTGGCATTTCTTTTCTTGGAGAGCAAACTCGAGGTGATGAATCCATTTTGCCTGTCACCCTAAGTCAGCTTCCTAACAACCCAAACCAGATGGTGCTAAAGACCTCATAACAAGTAGTACCAAGGGCAGGACTGGAGAACAGATGAGGTAAAAGAGAAGAGATATGTAGCAGGCACACACCAAAGCACTACCACCACTGAACTCAATGCTCTAGGGAAGTCCCAGGGAAGGCAGACAGACAGAGAAACAGTGGGGCAGCCAACAAAGCCCCAGCTCTGGGGATACTGCAGGGTCTCCACACCACCCCTGCCCAGTGGTGTGGGCAGACTGTTCAAACCAACCCTTGGTTCAGAGAAGTCAAGAGAGCTGCAGAGCTTACCTGCAAATGTTACTTCTACTGCCTCTGGTTTATTTCTAAAAAGGAAAGAACACAAAGGAGGTAAATGAGAGCTCCAACAGCAGCCTCCAAGCTGTGAAGGAAAGAGGATTAATTTTCAATTACTTATTTCTCACAGGCAGCTCTTCCTCAAAACCCTTTTATCTCCTGCTGTTCAACTAGTAGTAACCTTTGACAAGAGATCTTAGACTTCTCCCCCTTCCTGTAAGTAGCAGTTTTACCCCAGATGACATAAATTAGACCTTGAAGCTGGCACAGATTGCTATTATCTGTAGTTTATTAATAGATTTTGACATCACAGATTTCCAGTTAGAAATGCCTAAGAAAGCTACTCCTTACTAAGAAGTTTGTTTTCACAAGCACACTCTCTGTACAGAACAGCTATGACACAGGTTTTGGGACAGAGGATCTTTTGTAAGGTCCTGCAATACCAATTCATGGAAGGAGCTGAGTAATCCTTCCTGACACAGTGCCCCCTTCACCATCAACACCAACTCTGCAAATATGTTGCTATAACTTGCTTGCAGAGAAGACCCTTTTTCCAAATCCAGTGTTAGGAACAAGCCAAAAAAGGAAACTTTCCAGATGTTCATTTCATCCTGCCCCCCTTCCAAAACACCCCAACATTTTGCCAATAATCTCAGCAGAAAAATTAGCTCTGGGTGTGCTCTAA
The DNA here is from genome assembly GCF_000691975.1 of Corvus brachyrhynchos. Lineage (NCBI taxonomy): Eukaryota > Metazoa > Chordata > Aves > Passeriformes > Corvidae > Corvus > Corvus brachyrhynchos. Next base: position 111,063 of record NW_008236764.1, read on the forward strand.
CGCTGTCCTGAGTGGTCTCTGGGATCCATGATCAGCAACAAAATGCCTTGCGAGCCAAAGGCACATCACATCTTGCACTGTGACTATGAAGACTAAACTGCTTAATAAACCCTATTTTGACATTTGTCCATGATCTGTAGAAGAGTAGGACTCCACGAAAGATGTAACTGCCTCTGGAAGGTCATTTCATTGGGAGTGGCACTACATAACTGCTTTCACAGCTCCAAGGAGACTGGTATTAATAGGTCATTTTCCAACAGGGAATGATGCAAAGGTATCTCTACTGCTGAAAGCAGGCGTGGAAAATGAGAACAGGATAAAAATGCCAGTCTTGTACTGCTGTTTCACACTGTATCTCCATTTATTTTTCAAAAGTGGATGATATTAGACTACAGACTAATGCTGTGGCTAACAGAAATCTACTCTCTAACAGTCCATTTACACCTGCCTGAACCAACATACTGAAACAGCTTCCCAGAGTAAAGGCAGTGGTCTCAACTATGCTGCTGCTGCTGCCCAGAGACCAGCTTCAACCTTTTTGCTGAAACTTGCTCTTCCACACACTTGTGTGCTGCTGAGTACTGGCTACACTGTGGTACATACACTGAGAAGGTGGGGGGAAGTGATGACTCAATATCTACTTTCCCTCGCCATATTCTGTGACAACTTAAATGATTTTATCTCAGCAGAAAGCACTGTTTTTCCATCAGCTTTTCTGCAGTCAGCCTCATTCCTGGAAGGCAGAAATGACCACAATGTGCTAAAACTCAAGCTGGGCAATACGGGGAGATGAAGACACTGCACTCCACTGATCCCAGACACTCACCAGGTCAACTACATTGTAATACAGGGGAAAGGCAGAAATTAACCCCCAGAGGGAGATCCTAAGTGGAAATTAAGAGGTGTTCCTGCTTCTTGAAAGTGATTAGCTGTGAAAGGCAACAGCTCTTTTTTTGTCTGAAGGCTGTCTTTTGTGCCACATTGCTGAAGATAAAAACCACACACTTGAAAGAAGCGGTGCAAGTGCACCCAAAGCAGGTCCTTTAGTTTAAGAGCTGTGCCAGCTACCTGTGACCTCTCTTGCTTTCATCTTCCCTTCCCAGCTGGGCCTGAGATGGGCTCAGCAGGCATCCCTGGCTGCATATTTAGCTTGGGCTCTTGGAAAGGAGAGCAATTCCTCAAGCCATGTCCAAGCCACTTCTGCTCACTGAGGATGGCTCAGAGCAGAGATGAAAGAAAATCCCAGAGATCCCACTCGGTCAGTTCATGCAGACGTGTTCTTCTTTTAGAGCACCACACTCAGACGTGGGAATCAGCTTGGATGGCAGTATAAATTTATATAAAAAAAGAAACCTATGTAGGAAGCTTTAAAGATAGCACAGGCAGGCACATGAGAGCTAGGAATATTAAACAGGACGCATCCTTAAACCTCTGTTCCATCTTCTCAGAGTTACACCTTTCAAACCCCATTCCCCACAAACATAGAGCTGACACCTCCCAGAGCCCCCGCTCCCAGCAGAGCCCTCCAAACACAGCACCTCCCTCTGAGAAATGCAAGGAAGTGGCTGACAGCCAGCGCACTGGAGTGGTTTTGCCGAGGAAGGATGATTCCCCATCGCTGTGTACCCAGGGGACGGCAGGAAGATCACTCATCACATTATTGAAGAAGCCGAGCAAGACCAGTACAGGAGCCAGTTGATGGCTCTGCACGAGAGCCTTTGTTCTGCACACAAAAGCTCACTGCTAACACAGCTGGGTTTGAGCCTGTTATTGTGCAAACGTCATTTCTCAGAGAAGTTATTTTAACACTGATTTCCCAAGTGGCTCAGTTCCGGTACTTGGGGATGCTGAGGAGGGGGAGTATTTAAGGGAAAAGAAGGTAACTGGGCAGAACTTTGGGTGCTGAATATTCAACCACTTCCCGGCACAGCTTCAGTGAAGCAAGAGCTCACGTGAGCTGCATACAGAGCTCCTTGAAGCCACGCTGGCCCTGTCACCTACCACACAGCGGGTTTTCTGCCTCACCGGGCACACATTTAAGCAGCCCAGGTCTGGCCTGGCCCAGGGGAGGACAGAGAAGCGCATTGGAAGTGTGGCTGGGAGCAAAGTGAGCTCCCTTAGCCTTTCACAATTCAGGAGCTTTACAATCACAACGTTTAACGTGCTTCTATTTATTTCTCTGGCTCGCCTCATCAAACTACCCTGTCTACTTAAAATGTTCCTCCAACAGAAAAACCAAACCTTTTGCTACCCAGATTGTTGTTCCTGCATCAAGAAGTCCCCAGGCAGAAGAGAGAGAAGCTCTCACCTTCAGTGCTCCGCAGTTTCTGGATGAGCAACAGTCCTGCAGGTCACACGCACGTGTTCACTTCCCCTTGACCTTCCAATAACCCCATCTTCCACCACCAGAAAAAGCCCTATGGAGGCACAACGTGTCCTCTCCATGTTCTGTCCTTCCTGCTCTTGTGTGGGTGAAGGCTCAGTGCAGAGGATTCACAGCAGGCCTGGGATGGGGCTGGCACCACTGAGGGTGGGTACCAGTTACTGTCAGGTTACTGGCGTGATCCCAAAGAGCTCTACCTGGTCTAGCGTGCTCTGGTGTCCCTTGCCTCCCTGAGGAGACCCTCCATACCCATAGTGAGAATTGGCAGTTTAGCAGCTTGGTGCTGAATGACTCTAAATCCCAGCTGGACTGTAAATCCCAACTGGGCAGCCAGGAGCTCCACTGGGGTTCGCTTCTACCCTGATCCAAATCTCTGAGAGACAGACTAAGTCTAGCTGTACTCAGAGAATTTCAGAGAGGACAGCTCATCCACTCCTGGGGCAGAGAGCTGCCATGACTCCTGCAAGCTCCTTACCACCAATGCTACCTGAACCACAGCATCCCTCAGTGACCTTCCCTGTTTGCTACCATCTGCCCTGAATGGACAATGAAATCATCTCATACCAGGAATAACTGAGATGGCTTCTCTCTGCACTGAACACTGAATCCAGACCAGACCTTTCTGCAAACTTCTGCCTGAACTCCGACGCTGAAGTGGCAGCTGTTCCCAGCAGCAGTCAGTTTTGTGATAACACTTATCAGGTCTCAAGTCAAACCCACACCAAATCCCATCTGCCCTCTGTTTGTAACAATAAAAGATCCTGACAGATTTTACGTCTTCTTGCCTGTGTTCCTCCTGTTAATCTCCAAATGGCTCCTACGCCCTATCTAATACACAGCCAGCTCCAAATCATATTTTTCACCCTGGCAGAACATCCGTGAAGAGCCACAGTGGCCATGGAGAGACATCAGTGAACACTTAAGAGAAAAAGCAAATCTTTTTTCAGACAGCCTTTCCTCAATTTTAACTTGGACAACTTCCCAACTTCCCGGTTTCATTCTCAGGCCACAAAGGCTCTTAGTGGTATGTTACAACAAATTTTAAGAACAGAAGAGTGAAGACTGTAAGTATACAGAACCTTCATCTCCTGTATTAAAATGACCTAACTGCTAACTTGGCTGACAACCATATTGAAGCATCTCCCATATCACAATTAAGGCCTCTACCAAATAATGCAGTATGGCAATTATTTCAAAAGCTGCAGGCATGCAGATACTCTAATCTCTTGGCCCACAGGAACGGGGGGGTGGGGGGGTGGGAAGGGGTATTTCAAAGCGCAAAGCTCTGAGCAGAGCTTTCAGATCACCAGAGCCAACACACGATTTGGATAAAGTGAGCCAGATTCAGTGACAGACTGCAGGCTCTCACTACAGAAAGGTCACCCCAATAAAAAAAAATTATAAGCAATGTCTAAAATTATCTGAACAGTTCCTCCACTCCTGGGCCCCACTCAGCTAACAAATGCCTCCCTGCGTAAGCTGTGGGAGCATATGTAATCAAAAAGCTTTCATAGTTCTGGCAGCACACCCACCATGAACTCGAGCAGGAGTGCTCTGTCAGGTGGGTGGTGCCGAGTGGTGCACGGCAGCCCCTACACATGCCAATTCTCCCCTTTTGGTTAGGTGACCCCTCCATGCCCAAGGTTTTCCCTTGCTGTGTGCCCAAGAGCCTAGAGGAGAGGGCCGGTAGGAAAGCAGTGGGATTCACAGTGGACAAAGCACAGATGGTCCTGCAGCACACTGGCACTGGCAGTTCCTCTTCCAGGCAGATCTTCATCCCATGCATCCTCAGTCATAGGCAGATAGCCTGTGGTTCCCCACCAGAGTGATCCAGAGCTGTGCCATGTCTCTAGGGAAGAGCCTCATTTTGCATGCACTTTCACTGTGTTTCTTTAGTACAGTTATCTTTAGACGGATAACTGCTCTTCTCTGGTGTCAAGCATTGGTGGCTGCAGTGAGAACCACTCTCTGAAGATAAAACAGAGCAGGCCCCTCTTAGGAACCCGAGATGAAAACTGAGGCTGGAGTGATGACAGAACCACCTGTGAAAGCCTAACACTTTTCAGATCTGGCTTCTCTTCCCTCCTGTTCCGTGCGCTGTTGCACAAAAGCGGAGCACTGCCTACTTCCAGACAGAGGTGGTTCATGATCCACCATTAATGCAAAGTCACCTTCCCAGGTGTCTGAAGCAGGATGTGCTGTGACAGCCCAGGAGCTATGCTCCAACACCTACAGCCCCCTCAGTCAACGTGGACAGCCAGGGTGTACGAGCACTGCCTCTGCCAGCAAAACCCAAGGGTACCTCTTTCTGCCAGCAGCATTTCCCGAGTGCTCCTCAGTCAGGCAGAGTGAGTTTCAGCAGGTGAGGCTGTGCCTGGAGCGATGTGCAGCTCCAGGCTGGGCTTGTGAAGACACTGAGCCAGCACCTGCCACTGCTGCTGAAGAAGGGAGATCTGATCCCTGCTCCACAGTGAGCAGCCATGACACAATGAAAAGGATGAGGAAACTCATGTAAGCTAAAAATACCCAGTTTTGCCTGTTTAATTTTAACCTAGGTCACTTCCCCAATCCTGTTTCCCTTGAAGCCTGTGTCAGCAAGAAGGAGGGGGTGGCAGAGGAACAATCTCTGGTTTTGTTGGGGTCTCTGAGCATCCCTGAAGCCACATATAGCCACAACCACTCCTGAAGAGAGTTCCTCAGTAGTGCCCGGCAGGATTCAAAGTTCCTCCACCCTCTCAGCACACCAACAGCCTCCAGACGCTCCTCAGTCTCCCCATGATGAACTCACTTCAAGTCACAAGATGAACACGAAATTCTCACTGCCTGGTTTCAGCCAGGGCTCAGCCTCTGTGTCTGAAAGGCTCAGCTCTACAGCCCACAAGCATCAAGTGACCGCAGGTGGGAAATACCATAAAGCGGGCACGTGCAGCTTCAGCCCAGCTCCTACTGGCTCACAGGAACCACTCTGCATCAGGGAAGTTCAAGCTTCAGCTGATTCCCTATGCAGCTAACAGTCAGGAAGCCCTGCAGATCTGTACCTACTAATGGCTGTAAAGAAACCACCAATTTAATTTGAGATTTTTTTTCCCTCTGCCCCCAGCCCAGGAAAAGGCATACTGTTCCCCAGCTATGCAAATTTGTGTCCTTTTGCACAGTGGGTAAATAATAAGTAACAGTTTGAGACAGATGATTAATTTACTAAAGATATTGGGTAAGCTGTGTATGACTGGAAAACCAAACCCTAAGACCAAAGCCTTGTGCCACACTCACTGGGGTCAGTTAAATCAGAGCAGGACAAAACTGGATGGAAATGCGTTAGTTAGAATGAGTATTCACCAGACACAGAAGACAATCATCAAAATGTTTTACACTTTAAGTTTTTGTGGGTTTTTTTTATGTCTGTGCGGTTAGCAAAGGGAAGCAACGATGAGAAACAGGATCTTCTCACAGGTAGAGCTCATCTCCACACACCACATTTCTATGAGAAACAGGAAAACCCACCTGTGACACCAGCTTTTAGGCAATACCTCAAGTACAAATGAATCGGTCAAAAGCTTATGGAAGCTTTCTCTGGACATGTAAAAAAGCTCATGAGCCAACCTCATTTCAACAAAATTATTTCCACATACTGACCAGGTATTCCCACACTGCAGCAGTTCAAATGCTTGAAAACTTCAGTAGCAAATTCCTAACTCAAGTTATTTCAACAGATTCTGGTAGCTTTAGGCTTTTATTTAAAAACGTAGTTGGTTTAAGATAATAGATTTAAACAAAGAAATTACTAGAGCTAAATAAAGAAAAAATATCAGATGCACTGAAGTCCATCATCTGTTACCACCTTGATCTAAATATCACCTTTCAACAGTGGCTGTACAAGGAGGTGAGATTTCCATGGGGTTTGCCCACAAAATCAAATTAAATTTCAAACGACCCTATTTACAGGCGGGTGCTGCCAAGCCCCAAGGACCTTGTCAAGGGAGGACTCTTAGAGGTGGGTTAGGCCCTGCCTCAAGTGCTGATCTCTGTCTGCAGTCCTACCAAAGTAACTTTCACACTGGGAACTCCCGGGACAGCTGATGGACTTCCATGCAGGGCAGATTTTGACATATATGACAATAATATTATGGCTGTGAATTAATTTCAACATCTAAACATGACCTAGTTCTATATGACAAGGTGAAATGTGGAGCGTCTCCTACCTGATAGCCCAGGAAAGCTCTGCAGGGACCCGCCAAACTATGGCTACACTGCAGTAGAGGGGAGTGACACAGCCCATGTCATGGGACAAGTCTCTGGCAAAGGATTTGGAAATGAACCCTGCCCTGCCCCACTTCCAGGCTGGCGCTGAACCCACCAGGCACACCTGTCTCTGAGACAACCACTATTGACAAATCCCTGCATTGCATCTGCTGCACTCCTGGGTTAGAGCAAATAATGTAAACCCAACTCTGCCCCAGTGTTCAGACTCACTCTTCTCAGTCACCAAATTCTTCAAACCTTGACCTTGCCCTGACTGTCCTGTGTTTGTCCCCAAGACACACCTTGGAAAAACCATCACCAAAATAGCAGGAAATCCGTTCCTGCCTCCAGGCTGAGCACCACAGGAATAACCCCAGAGCTGTGGCCACAGGAAAAATAAATATCACTTGAATAAATGTTTGATAGCACCCATTCCTTAGAAGACTTGAAACCAGGAGGAACCTCCCAGCACCTCACCAGCCTGCACTTGCCTGGACAGGGAGACCCCAGAAAAAGCACAGAAGAAAATTCAGAAGTAAATGTCTTCCTCACCTTCAGCAACACACTCAAGGCACAAAACTTATCTAGAAACACCATCTAAAGAACAGAATATGCCAAAGATGACTAAGAGGAAGAAACAGAGCACCATCAGCCATGCTATGAATTGATCCAGGAACAATCGGTATGTCAGGCACGCGTGCCAGCACACAAGTGAGGTGGCTTTGCCACACAGCAAAATGGAAATCTCAGGGGCCTGCAGGCTGGTACAGAGCAAGCAACCCCAGCTCTGCTCACAGAGTCAGGGTTTTGGGGTGCATTTAAACCTGCAAACTGCCCCCTCCAAGTCACATCAACACAGAGACACATGCACATTGCTCTCTCTCTCTGTCAGGAAAAGTGCCTTGGTACAGACTAGTGATGGACAAGCTGTTCTGACACTCACTATGAACCTCTGTACATGCCATATTTCCTAATGGATGCAGCTGCAATACCACAGTGGTCACCTGGGAGCTCTCTCTTCCAAGTGCGGTGCCTGTGCTCCGGGGAAACTTGTTGCATTAAATGATCAGGCCTCAAGAAGAATCAAAATCTGGGAGCAGGTCAGCTGTCCTGCAAGGCAGAGCAGCCTGTGAGATTATTCTATGAAAAAACCCCACCAAAACAAAACACCAATTCGAGCAACAAGTCAACTGAGAGTGGGGAGAAAGCAGAGGAAGTGGCCTCTGACAATGTTCTGCATGCAAAAGGCTGAGAGCTTCAAAAATCGCTGGAGAAAAAAGGTAGCACAGAAAAAGGCATCTGCCTGGGGGGTCCTTTCCTGGCGCAGCCTAAGCCCTGACTTTCGAGGCACCAGGGCACGCTCCACCCCAGAGATAACACCGCTGCGCTTTGCCTCTCAAGGCTTTGTCTCTGTACAAAGGTGACTCAGTCAGCAGGCAGTGCATCAAGCCCACAGGCCACTCGGTTGCAGATACGGACAGTCATACTGAAGGGACTTCCTTCCAAGCTAAGCTGTGTCCTCACAAGCATCTTTACAGCCCTGGTGCAATACTCGCAGTAAAAAAACCACTGGCTCCCCAGGGACTGAACTGTCCCAGCCAGAGACGTGGGTGCAAACCAGAGCCCCCAGTCTGCCCCCCGAGGCCAGAACACCCACCAGGCTGGCACCAGGGGCCATGACTGACCCGTGGGCCTGTACCCCTACTGCTCGAGAAAGCAAAGGGGGAGCAAGCTGGAATTTGCTCTTCACCCCCAAAGCAAAAGGCTGAGGCCATGATTCCACACACACGCTTCCTGTTCCTCGGCTCCCTCTACACATTCTGTACCAGCGCTGGCACCACGCTGATGAAGCCCGCTTTACCCAAAGCAAACACACTGCAAATCCACCTTCCTCCCTTCCCAACTTCCTCCTTGTCCAAGTCCTGTCCTCCAGTCCGCCTCAGCACTGCAATCTCCCATACCCTTCCTAGATCCGTCCTGCTCCTCCGGAGCTCTCACTGCTCTCGCACTAACGACTCCATCCAGCGCCACTCTCCCCTCCAATACTGCCTGTCCCACTCCGCTCCCTTATTCCCCAGGCCTTCCCTCTGCCCAAGCTCTGCCCATCCCCGCCGCCCGCAGCTCAGTTCCAACAGCCTGACCACCCTCCTCCCAGCCCCTGCACCCTGCAGGCCGCCATCCCGAGCCCGCTCTGCCCTCCTCGTTCCCCGGGCCGCCACCTGGTAGCCCAGTACCCGCTGGGTCCGTGCGGCTCC
>NW_008236764.1:120358-128055 GCF_000691975.1 Corvus brachyrhynchos
TGGGGGGGAGGTTGTCCCCTAAATGTGGTGGGACCGAGATACAGGGGTGGGTTGGGGGGTGCTCGTGGTATGGGCATCACCGCCAGCTGGGCCGAGGCAGGGATATGGGGTGCGCTTGGGGTATGGAAGTCCCCTAAAGTGTGAGGTGCCCCCTCGGTCATGGAGTACTCCCAGTGTATGGAGGTCCCCGAAACAGTGGGGTGGCTTTAGGATTATGAGGACACTCCGGGAAGTAGCAGGTGCGCCCCAGCGTACGGGGGTCTGTGTAAGAATTGGTGCTCCAGGGATATGGGGGTGCTTACGGGGGAAAATGGTGTCTTGCAAAATGGGTAATTTCAGAGCTACAGGGCCCCAAAAAAGTGAGGTGATACAGGGCGTGGGAATATCCTAGGGGGCCTGTAATGGTGCCCTGGAGCTGGGGGTTGCCCAAAACCGGGCAGGTGTTCCCAGAGAATAGGAGTGTCCTTGTGTCTGTGGTGATACCCACGGGATATGATGGTGGCACTTGCCAGGTGCCCCCAGGGAAGAAAGGTGCCCTGAAAACGTAGGGTACCCGTACGATGGACAAGCACAGAAAGCTGTGAGGATGGGGGTGCTCGAAGGGTTTGTGAGAATCCCAGCAGAATGGGGATGCATGGGGGATGCCCTCACATGCAGGTTTCCCCTGAAGGCAATAGGGGTACTCAGAGCCACGGCATTCGCTAAGTCTGTGGGGCTGGCACAGGGGCACGGCTCTCTCTGATAACATGGCACAGCCAGGGCAGGAGGGACATGGGACTCTACTCTGGGGGGGTGCCCCACAGCAACCCCCAACAGAGGGCAAGCCAGCCTTGAAGTCTCAATGCCCTCACGTGCAGGTTTCCCCTAAAGGCAATAGGGGTACTCAGAGCCACGGCATTCGCTAAGTCTGTGGGGCTGGCACAGGGGCACGGCTCTCTCTGATAACATGGCACAGCCAGGGCAGGAGGGACATGGGACTCTACTCTGGGGGGGTGCCCCACAGCAACCCCCAACAGAGGGCAAGCCAGCCTTGAAGTCTCCCTGTGCATCCCCCAAATGCTGACACCACCCTTGCTCTATCAATGGGGAAACTGAGGCACAGAGCCTTGCATTGCCATCACCCACTAGCCACGGCCTCAAAGAGCTTCTGCTCTCCTGGGGGGACTGCAGCACACAGGGGTGCCTTGAAGGGGATCCCCGCATCCACTGAGGGCCTGGGGACAAAATGGAGACCCCTAACTGGACACCCCTGGGGTGCATCACTGCAGGGATGACAATGAACCCCTGGGTGCACCCCCGGTGCAGGGCGGCCTGGACATCCTGAGACAGGAGCCTGACAGGGGGCTGTGGGCTCCCCTTGGCCTGGGAAAGGCATCTGGGGGGACCAGGGAAGGGTCCCTTTGGCTGCCACTTCCGCTTCATGCTGGAGAAGATTTTGCAACGTTTCCTGCCCGGGCAGTATAAATTGGGCGGTGGAGGAAAGGGGTACTGGAAGGCGGCACGGCAGCAGGCGCAGGTGAGGGATCCTCCAGCTGCTGAGACCCCTGGGTCTGGTGCTGCCCTGCATCCCACCACACTTCGTACTGGAGCCCTTTGGGGGTGACATCTGGATTTAAACCTGTGCTTGTGTGCTTCCCAGTGAGAAACAGCTTGGGATCGGGAGAAGACCCCAGATTTCAGGGGACGGCAAGAGCAGCAAGCAGTGAGTCCATGGGTTGCTCCACTGGAGATTGTGGCTTTCCTTGGGCTTTGACAGCCCCACAGCACCCATCTGAGCCCCTTCACATGCGGAGCAGGCTGGGGACTTGGGTGGGCTGCTCCAGCTGCCCAAGAGGCTGCTTGGTGCGAAGGTAGAGGGAGGTGGTGGGTTGGAGCGCCCAGGGCTGTGCTGAGGGTTCATCTGGGTTGCAAACTGTCTGTAGTCCCCAGGGACATCAGCCTTGGGTGCTGTGGGGAAAAAGTGCCTGCTCCCCTTTCCTTGCACAGTGATGAGCTGGGAGGATGCTTCCCCATGGCATGTCCCTCTTTCCTCCCCACTGGGAGCCCCAGGGCCACCCCATTGTCCCCCAGCCCCGCCAGGGTCAGGAGGGGAAATGGAGTGTTGCTTGTTCCCCCATCTGGGCCAGCTGTGGGGTATCTGTGTGTGCTGTACCCGGGGAATACCCGTTTCTGGAGGAACCACCAGAATTTTGGAGTGGGGAGGCAGAAAGAAGCAGCCAGAAATAGATGGAGGGGAAGCACTGGCATCAGTCTCTGCCCCGTGCCCATGGCAGCCCCACTTGGGAGGACATTCCCCCATGAGCACTGGCAGCATCCCTGGCTGCAGTCCTCTGGGATGCTGATGCCTCAGCATCCCAGCATCACCACCCTGGGATCACCATCCCAGGATTACCATCCCTGGATCACTGCAAGAGAGGGTACAGCAGAGCCAGGAGGGATTCTTCTGGGCAGTGGCACCAGCCCAGCTGCGGCAGGGAATTCACATCAGGCAAAAGGGGAAAGTTGGTCCCAGGGACGGTTTGTGTTCAAACAGGGCCAGTTTGGGGCTGGGGACCCCACAGCACTGGGGGGACTCAGCACCCCAAGCAGTCCCAAGCCCTGGCATCTCCAAGCCCTGGAGGGGCTGGGGGCTCAGAAGTGGGGCAGAGGGGTGAAACTAGAGTGAAACAAGAGTCCAGATCCATTCTGGGAGAAGGCTGAAAGCCAGTAGTCTGGGGAGGCAGAAACAGAGCAATCTCACCATCTCCTCTGTGTGAGGAGACAGGAAAAGCGACTGCCACCTGTGATTTCCCCATTGAGGCCGAGCACGGGGGGACACAGCAGTGCCCAGCTGAGCAACAGGAAAACCAGAGATGTAATATTTCCAAAGCTGCCTGCAAAGTGTGACATGTCTTTCCGTCCGGGGCTTGAAACCACTCCTGCAGGAGCAAGACCAGGAGGGGGAAGAAGGGCACAGAAAGAGCTTCAGACCTTCTTGAGTGCTGCCTGCCCCAGGCACCGTGACTGCATCCTTGTGGCTGACTGAGGTGGCACGAGGAGCAGCTCCAGCAGCAATGCTTGAGGGGGTGGAGAAGCTGGAGAGATACAGTGGTACTTGAAGACCTTTGGAGGTGCCTGAGGGGCTCTGAGATGCCCAAAGAGCTGAGAGGCTTTTGAAGGACCCACAGTAAGCAGGGGAGCCTAGGGTTTCTGGAGGAGCCAGGTGTCTCCTGGAGGGATGTGATGCTACATTGATGGGGAAGCCCCTTGACCTGAGAAGAGGTGATCAGTCTATGGGGGAACCCCTTCTTCCACAGGAGTCAGGAAGGGGACAGGACTGGGGTGAAATGGAGGAGATTGAGGCATTCAGGGGGTGTTTTACAAGGGGGCATATGAGGAACAGCGTCTACCTGCAGCACTGACCATCACCTGGCACAGTGTGGATGCAGTGGAGTGATGAAGGACAGCTGCCCATGGGCTGGGAGGGGACCTGGAGGGCAATGGAAATGCCAGAGGACTCAGAGATGCTGTTACCCCTGGTCCACAACACTCTGGCACTCCACATCATGCCATTTTGTGCTCCACAGGCAAAATGGAGCCCTTATCCTTCAGTGGGGATTTCTCCAACATCTTCTCCCTTTACAACTACACCTATGACTACAGCACAGCCATGCCTGACACTGCTATCTCATCCTCTCCATGCCGGCCTGAAAACTCTGTCCTCAACAAGTACCTGGTGGTGGTGATCTACTGCGTCGTCTTCATCCTCAGTGTGGTGGGGAACGGGCTGGTGGTGCTGGTGGTGACCTCCAGCCACACCAGCCGCTCCGTCACCGATGTCTACCTGCTCAACCTGGCTGTGGCAGACCTGCTCTTCGCTTTCAGCCTGCCGCTCTGGGCTGCCTACCGAGCCCACGAGTGGGTCTTTGGCACTGTGATGTGCAAAGCCATCTCCGTGCTGCAGGAAGCCAACTTCTACAGCGGCATCCTTCTGCTGGCCTGCATTAGCGTGGACCGCTACCTGGCCATTGTCTACGCCACACGGGCTGCCACTGAGAAGAGGCACTGGGTGAAGTTTGTCTGCTTGGGCATCTGGGTCTTCTCCGTGCTGCTCTCCCTGCCTGTGCTGCTCTTCCGTGAGGCTTTCCGCTCACCCAACAATGGCACCGTGTGCTACGAGCGCATCAGTGGCGAGGACACGGCCAAGTGGCGGGTGGTGCTGCGGATCCTGCCGCAGACCTTCGGCTTTGCCTTGCCCCTCCTGGTGATGCTCTTCTGCTACGGCGTCACCATCCACACCCTCCTGCAGACCAAGAATGCTCAGAAGCAGCGGGCCATGAAGGTCATCTTCGCTGTGGTGCTGGTCTTCCTCATCTGCTGGCTGCCCTATAACATCACGCTGGTGAGCGACACCCTCATGAGGACGCGGGCCATTGCCGAGACCTGTGAGAGGAGGAACCGCATCGACACAGCCCTCTCTGTCACGCAGGTCCTGGGCTTTGCCCACAGCTGCATCAACCCCATCATCTATGCCTTCATCGGTCAAAAGTTTCGCAACAGCTTCCTCAAGATCCTGGCACAGCGTGGGCTGATCAGCAAGGATGCTGTTGCCCGCTACGGCCGCACCTCCTATGCCTCCACCTCCGGCAATACATCCACCACCCTCTGAGCCCTTCTGGGACCCAGCCCTTGTGGCTTCCAGCAGGTCCCAGCACCCCACACACCTCAGCATCCTCATCCAACCCCCTGGAATGTGGGTGGTGATGCCATGGGGATGGGCAGGGCCACCACTGGATGCTGGACCCCAACTGGAAGGGGGCTTGGTGGCAAGGTGGTCGGACCCCATTGCCAGGGGAGTGATGTCAAGTGTGCACCCTCCCCTCACTTTGGGACAAAGCCTGTGACCCTGGGGATTCTGTGAGCCTGCTGTGGGAATGGTGTTTTTACCCAGTGACCGTCCAGCAATAAAGGAGTTGGTGGGTTGGTCACCCATGTCTGGCTCCTCTTTGCCATGGGAAAGGAGATGGCAGGACAGGGCCAAGGCACATCTCTGAGGACAGTGCCAAAACGGTGGTGCCAGCTGAGCCTGTCAGAGTGTGGGTAACCCTGCTTCCAGGACAGGGTTCGACATCCTGTGCATCCCCAAATGGGACCCAAGCCCAGGTTTTGCTTCCTACAGCTCCCCAGACAGGTCCTGGCACTTCCCTGGTACAGAGGTCTCCATGTGGAGTCTATCCCACCTGGGAACAAAGTCATTCCCTTCCCAACCCCAATCTCAGCCCCCGCAGAGCAAATCACTGAAAGATCCCTGAGCAGCCCCTCACACCGAGCCAGCCCTGTGACCCCTGCCTGAAGGGTGCCAGCACCCCAGGCACCCCTGCTCCCCCCAACCATGGTGTCATGACATTGTTGTGCAAAGGGCTGGGAACCTGTCCCTTACACAACCGGGATGTTTCCGCCCTGGCTTGGGCAACTGGGGCTGGCACTTGACCGGGGTTGAGGAGCTGAAGAAAGGACTGTGACCCTGCTGGGGACTCTCCTGTCACTCTGTGTGCCAGGCCTCAGGATGCCTGCCCTGGCACTCCTAAGCATCTCTCCACTGCGGTCCCATACTGCTCCTCCACTGACCTTGATCCAGATTCCTAGGGGTCCATAACCATGGGGGCATCAGTGGGTGTCACCCACATGCTGGCTCGTGGGTGAGTATGGGAGTCGCCTAGCACCCAGGTGGGAAGCCTGGGGACTCAGGGCAGAGCAGGGTCGGTAGGGGTGCTGAGCAAAGACAGCCCATCCCCTTTGCATCTGAGAAACCTCTTGCCCAAGTGGTTCCTTGCAGCATGGTAGGAAGCCAGGGCTGTTGGCCAAGAGCTGTCTACCCTCCCCCCCGTGGAATGGTGCAGGCAATGGCTCCTCCTGGCTGCAGCTGGAACACCCTTTTTTGGGGATGGTTTCCCCCCAGGAGGACTTGAACACCCCCACACCAGCATTCCCCCACCCTACACGCAATCTGGGTGTCAATCTGGCAGTGACCGATAGATGACACGGAAGCCACAGGGATAGCAGAAATGAGTAGTTTTCCTCTTTGTGGACCAGCCGCAAGAAAGACACATCTCAAACCCAAAATGTTGGGCAGCAGGACCTGCATGCAGGCCCCGGACACCTGGGTCCCCAGTAAGTCCAAGAGGAGGCAGCCAGGGCAGGAGGTGTCCCAGACATGGTGCCAGTGCTGCTGTCCCCGCTCATGTAGCCTGCGGGTGCCTTTGCTGGTAGCAAATCAGGCAGCAGCGGCCGTGCTTGCCCATGTCCATGGAGCACGTGTGGCACACCTTTTGCTGGCACAGCCTGCTGAGGAAGCAGGAGGTGAGAGCTGAGCCATCCCTGCGCTGTGCCAGTGCCACCCCCCCTTCCCCCCATAGCCCACCTGCAGTTGTACCGCCGGGAGAGCAGGCGGAAATCCTTGTGGCAGCGGGCACACAACCCCGGGTCGCGGGGCACCGGCCTGGGCACCGGAGTGTCAATGCCCTCTGTCTTCTGCCACAGGGCATCCTTCTCCCTGCGGGAGGGGAGGGGTCAGCCCTGGATTTGCCTGGGCTCTGGTGCCCTCCTCTGGGCAAAGGGGTTTGGGTCCCCTTGCCCTTGTGTGGAGTCCCCGGGGCTCTCACCGCAGCAGCTCCAGCAGCCGCTCCTTCATGTCGCGGATGAGCTCCTGCTGCCGTGCCTGCTCGGCGCCGCGCGTGGCCTCCCGCTCCAGGGCCTCCCGCTGCGCCCGCTGCAGCGCCGATGCCCAGCGCTCACCGTCCTGCCCGGCCCTCGCGCGGGGCAGTGGCGACATGGTCCCCCTGTCTCCCATACGGTCGTCTCTCCATCCCTCCATGCATGCGGATAAACCTCCCGCCGCTGGATCCTCCCTCGCACCCTCCCTCCCTCCCTTCTTTTCTCTGCTGTTGCCCATCCATCCTCAAGCTCTCTCCCCGTCCTCACAGCCACCTTGCCATCTGCCACCCATCCGTTTCCCCACTGTTCATCCATCCTTCTCCACGCCCGTACCTCTGGTCTTCTGCCCACCCACCCATGCATCTAATCACCCCAGATTCATCCCTCTGTCTCTCCATCCACCGTCCCATCTCCATCCATTCATCCTAAAGTGATCCCTCCTTCCCTCCCTCTATCTACTAATGCCAAATCACTCCATCCCTCTGCCCACCTACCCCTCCACCTACCTATCAGTCCCAAATTAACCTCTCCCTCCAGTCCTCCTCCCTCAAATCCTTCCCTCTCTCCCCCTGCCAATCCCCAGCGGCTGTTCGGCTGTGTCCAAGCAGGACATCATTGGGGGTCCCAGGGAAAACCATGTGGCAGGTGGACATAGGTGGTCCCACTGTGGGGTGATGAGTGGTGGAAGTAGGGGTCCCCGCCCAACCTGCTGAGCTCCTCTTGCAGCTGTGCCATCTCCTGTCGCTGGGCCTGGAGCTGCTGCCTGCTCTGCCAGGTCTCCTCCTGTGCTGTGGCAGCCAGGCTGGCCAAGCGCTGGGGGAGAGTGGGGGGTCAGTCCTGGACCCCAAACCCCCAGCCCACCATGGGATCCCCTTGGACTTGCCCATACCATGGCCATGCTGGTGACTGTGCTGGGCCCCCCCTCTGCCTTGGGGTCTGGTAGGGACTCCTGGGGACCACGGGCGAGCTCCAGTGCCTGTTGCAGCACCTTCTCCACAGCAGCC
>NW_008236764.1:128324-130515 GCF_000691975.1 Corvus brachyrhynchos
CCCTGCCCCCCTCCCGCGGCTGGTCCCCCAGTTCAGCCCGTCCCAGCCGTGCTGCCAGCGCCTGTGCAGCTGCCTCACGCTGACCCAGCTTGGCCCTCAGCTGGGACACCAGTGCCTCTGTCCCACCTGGCTGCCGGGGCACCAGTGACCGGGAGCCCAGCATGCACCTTGTGCCAGTGGGCAGTGGGGACATGCCAGGCTCTCCAGCACCATCAGGCTGCAGTGCTTTGCCAGTGCCATGGGCATCCTCCAGTTCCTCTACATCCGCATCCTTCATCTCCTTCTCATCCTCCTCCAACTCTTCATCCTTCTCTTCCAAATCCTCCTCCATGTCCTTCTCCACGTCCACTTCCACATCCTCCACCTTCACCTCCTCTATATCCTCACTGTCATCCTTCTCCACCTCCTCTTCAGCCTCCTCTTCCATGTCCTTCTTCACCTCCACATCCTCCACATCCCCCTCTATATCTTCCATCTCCACACTCCCCACCTGCAGGGCAGCCAGAGTGGGTGGGCATGGGTGGGCTGGTGCCCCATGGGGTGCCACAGTGGGATGGGCAATGCCATCGGACCGTCCATGTGCCACAGTGCCGGTACTGTCTGTCTGCAGGGCTGTCTTTGCTGGGCTGCTCCTGATCACCGGGCTGGGCCGTACCAGTGTCCTAGAGGGGACACAGGGCTCAGGACTACCAGGGCACCCCCAAGGTGAATAGGGCATCATCACCCTCCATTTGGACTCCCTGGGCACAGCCAGCCTTTAGGGATTTAGGGGGCAGCAGGGCAGAGGATCAGGGATGTTGGTGACACCAGCCTGAGCACCCACAGAACAGGTGGCACCCATCAACCCAAGTCTGTGTGCTTGTGGCAGTGTGTGCACACGAGCATGTGAGCAGCAGAACAGGTGAGTGTGCTGGAACAGCTGCATCCACGAGTGCCCCCCACAAGTGTGCCCGGGGGAACGGTGTGCAAGCAGGTGTCCCTGTGTGTCAGATGTCACAGTGTCATGGTGTTGTAGCAGGGATATACTTGGCAGAGGACGGCTCTGTGTGTGTGTACATGTGCATGTGGCATGTTTGCAGGCACAGGCACAGTGTGCCAGTGACTGTGCCCTCCTGGGGCTACAGATGGAGAGCTGGCACATCTGGGGTGCTGTGTGGGGTCTAGGGCAGTGGGGCAATGCCCACGTGCTTCTCTGCAATGCTAAGCCCCAGGTGGCTCTGATGCCCCTGACATCCCCAGTGCTGCCAATGCCCCTGGTGCCCCCAGTGTCCCCAGGCTCACTCAGAGAACATGGGCCAGGCGGTGTCCAGGTCATCCCTGTGCAGGGCCAGGTGGAAGGTGACACAATCCAGCTCATAGAGGCTGCCCAGGATCTCTGCCCGCCATTTGGGGCTCAGGAAGGGGCTGCGGGCGTAGTACCACTCGCTGCAACCACAAAACAAGCTCATGCATCCCTCCATGCCCTGAACAGGCACACATGCCTGAAGCACCTCTGCTGACTGGGTGCTACAGTGCGCTGCCCACCCTGGCCCCATCCCCCACCACCATGAGCATCCCCTCACTGTGCCCCTGCTCTCTCACCAGAGGCTCTCAGGGTCGAGGAGGCAGAGCTGCAGGGACTCTGCCAGCTGCCGGTGCACCAGGCAGTACCGCAGAAAGGCTCGGCCCCTGCCCACAGGGGTCTTCAGCTGCAGGGGAGAGGGGGCTGTCAATCCCTCTCACTCCCCCCTCCCATACCTCCCCCCCAGCCCATGCAGGGGGAAAGAGGGTCCCCAGGGCTAGGGCTGGGGTGCAGTGGGGATCCCAGAGGGGAGAAAACCATTTATAGCACCAGTGGGCAAATCCTTGGTGCCCAAGTGAGTGTGTGCCTGTGCACAAGCGCATGTGCACCCACAAGCAAGCAAAAGCCCCTGTGTGTGCACAAGTCCCTGGGTATCCCACCAGCCCATGCCCACCTTGTCCAGGGAGGTGACAAAGTGAATGCCTTCATGCTCCTGCCGGCACCGTGCTAGGCCCTGGCACAAGAAGTCCCAATAGTCCTTGCGCTGCCCAAAGAAGCTCCTCTTCTCCTTGAGGTCAAACTGGCAGAGGTACAAGCTTGGATTTTCTTTTTTGGGAGTGTCCCCTGCCCCCCCCCCTACCCAGCCTGTCCCCTGTGGGGCTGGAATCCAGCCAGATCCAGCAGCAGGGT
>NW_008236764.1:130559-130968 GCF_000691975.1 Corvus brachyrhynchos
GGGGGTGCCCCCCCCCCCCCCCCCCCCGCCCCAGCCTGTCCCCTGTGGGGCTGGAATCCAGCCAGCTCCCCCAGCAGGGTTGTTCTGGGTGTCCTTGGCTGTCCTCTCTTCACTGCTTCCATGCCTCAATTTCCCTTTTGCAGCACATGTAATTACACGTGTGGGCAAGGGAGAGCCTGGTCCGGGTGGCTGCGGATGCCCAGGGCCAGACAACGCTGGGTGCGGTTATTCCACTCCCAGAATGGTTAACACAGGGTCCCCTCTTCTCTCAGCTGTGCCTAAGGGGAAACTGAGGCAGGGAGCAGCAGGGACCAAAGAGCAGCAGTACCTGGAGGAGGAACTCTAGCTGGGCACAGAGGCTGTGCAGCTCCCGGCTCCCGTCTGTCACCGGCAGCTTCTGCTCCTGGTA
>NW_008236764.1:130998-131881 GCF_000691975.1 Corvus brachyrhynchos
CAGGGCTGGGCTGGCATGGCACCTTCTCCCATCCTACCCCTCTCCCCACTGCCTCACAACTCCTGGCCTCGGGGATTTCTGATGGTGGGTAAAATCATAGAATCATAGAATCTAAGTTGGAAAAGACCTTCAAGATCGAGTCCAGTCATTAACCCAGCACTTCTAACTCCACCATGTGTGTAGCCAAATGCTACATCTACATGTCTTTTAAATACCTCCATGGGTGGGTGACTCTACTACTTCCCTGGGTAGCCTGTTCCAATGCTTGATAAACATTTCCATGAAGAAATTTTTCCTAATATCCAATCTAAACCTCTCCTGGAACAATTTGAGGCCATTTCCTCTTGTCCTAACCCTTGTAACTGGGGAGAAGAGACTGACTCCCTCCTGGCTATAACTTCATTTCAGGTAGTTGTAGAGAGTGATAAGATTCCCCCTGAGCCTCCTTTTCTTCAAAGAGAAAGAGGAACTTGCCCTGGGATGAAGGAGGAGAGCAGGGGGAACAAGGAGCCCAGCCACCTCCTGGGCACTGGTAGTTCCCAGGGGCTGGGAGTGAGGATGGGAGCAGGCAGCAGTGGCAGGGTTGGCACGGGGATTCTCTGGAGCGGTGCTGGCAGTGACACCCCCCACTGCCCATGACTTGGGTGCAAGGAGAGATGTGCCATGCAGGGAACATGCTGGCAGGGGACTGGTTGGCACACTTACTCTGCAGGTCCTTGATGACACGGTTGAGCTCCCCTTCCCCTGCCATGGCTGTTCACAGGGATCTGCAGAGGCAGGGGCTGTGATGAGAGGTTCTAGGCAGACACTCCCCTGGCACCCAAAAACTCTCTGTCCCAGAGAGAGGGTCTCCCCCCCCCCCCCCCCCACCCCCTCCACCAGC
>NW_008236764.1:131963-134181 GCF_000691975.1 Corvus brachyrhynchos
CCCCCCCCAGCTCTACCCCAGAGCTGCCTGCTGTTAAGGTGAGAGGGGGTAGGTTTAGGCAGCCCCTTACCCTGCCCATGTCCCCCCACTACATGGGCCAGAGCACACGGGGTGGACAAAGGTGTCCCATCCTGCACCCCCTTAGTTGTCCATGTGCCCTGCCCCTAAATATCCTCAGCCTTTGCTCCCATTCCTTGGGGAGTTCCTGAGGCTAACCCCACCCTATCCCTAGTGTGTCCCTGTCCTTATCCCTGTCCCTGTTCGCCAGGATTCAGGATGTGGGTTTGGCGCAGAGGAAGTGCTGCTTTTGCTTCTGCTCTCGCTTCCCTCACTCACATCACGAACAATGCATGGACTCCTGGGTGGTTGAGCAAGGGGGCACACCACCCCTGACATGCAGCCCCCTAAACTGAGCTCCCTAGGCAGAACCCTCTGGCACAGCATGACGCCTACGTGGCTGGCACGGGGTTTGGGCGAGTTGTGGGCATGAGGTGGGGGGCCACACTGCAGCGGAGTGATTTTGGGGTGGGTGGCAGGTTGGGGACAGGGTGAGGGAAATAGCCCACGGAGGTGGCAGGTCTGTGACTTGTCACTGCGGGTGGTGTCTGGCTGGTGTGAGGGAGCACACGTGTGTGTGTGGGGGTGTGCCTGGCAGGGTGCGCGTGCACTCACAGGAGTGGGTGCACAAGTGCGCCCAAACGTGCCCAAGTGTGTGAGTGCCCTGTGCCCTCTACCACGGCAGAGTGGGAGAGAAGGACGCAGGTCCCGGGCTGCCTGTGTTCCCATTCCAATGCCCTTGAGAGACCTTGGATGAGCTATCTTTATGTCTGCCCATCCTACTTGTACCTCAGTTTCCCCTGGGAAGAGAAGCCCCTTACCTGTATCCAGGAGCTGTGGGGTGCCCCGAGGCGGTTGCTGAGTGCCGGGGGTATGCTGGCATGTCCCCGTGCCCACGCTGTGCCTGCCTGCTTCTCCTTTTGTACCTTGGGCAGGAGGAAGTGTGGGAGGTTGGTGGGGCTGCAGAAGCCACAGCCTGCCCAGCCCACATCACATCAGGCACTGCAGCTTAGCCCCCAGAACCTGGCTCCCTGTTTTGGGGTGTGCCAGTTCTGAGGAAAGGGTCAGCAAGGCTCGTCCCCCTATGCAGCTTTTGCAGGGGCAGAGGAAGGACAGTGTCAGGCACCCTGATGCTCTCCCACAGGAATGGAAATTCAGAACTCTTTGAAGAACCTGCCCGCAGTTTTTGTGGAGGGGGTCCAGGACCTATACTCAGCTAGAAGCAGCCAGCAGCAGCCCCTAGCACAGAGGCCACCTCCATGCAAAACAGCCCCTGGGCACTGAGACCCCTGAAGGAGCTGCAGCCCCCCCAGCAAAGACCACAACCCTCCCCAGGCATCTGGCCTCCACATGGGGGCTATACCCAGAGCCAGTGTGTAAACTCTTTCCAGAGCATTCTGGACAAGGCTCCCTCTTGTTAGGGAGCCCCCAGCCCAGCAGTGCCCCTCACCCACTGTGCCTGGACCCCTGTACTTTGTCATCCCTGTCCTGTGGGCTCCTTCTGGACTGGGGACTGAAAAACTCCTGTGGGGGGATGTCAGAGTTGATGCCAGCCCATCCCACCAGTCCAGGCAGGGGGACCCACTGCCATCCCGCTCCCCACCACCACCTTGATGGATGGCCACAGCAATGCCCATGTCCTATCCTCTGCCATGCCCCTTCTTGTAGCACATGCTGCCCCTACCTGAGCCACCTGGGTGTCCTGGGGTGCACCCGTGTCCCCCTGGCCAGGCCTCGCTCGGCGCCAAAGTGAAAGTAGGAAGTGATGCTGAGTGGGAGCCTGGGCCTCCCAGCACCCTCCTGGCTCCCGGGTGGGTGTTGGCCTTTGGGGTGCAGCTGGGGAGCATAGAGGAGCCAGCGGCAGTACTCGGGGTGACCCCAGCCTCCTCAGCATCCCATTGCTCTGCACCACCCCGCAGTGTGTGGCACCGTGGGCATGGGGCACAGCACCCCATATCGGACAGGGATGTGGGCAGGGTGTTGGGTGGTGGTGGAGCATCAGCCCGCTGGGCTGGGGTTGTGTGTTGGTGTGTGTGTGCATGCGTGTGCAGGCGTGCGTGACTGCACGTGTGTGCAGGCTGTGCGAGCACGGCTGCGTGTGTGGGTGCAAGCTGTACACGTGTGGCTGCTGTGGGTGTGAGGCTGAGAGGGGACAGTGTGT
>NW_008236764.1:134559-138757 GCF_000691975.1 Corvus brachyrhynchos
AAGGGTGCCAGATAGGGCTGTGGGGGACAGCCGCGAAGGGTGGGGGACCACCCAAACTCCCTGCACCCCACCCTGATACTGCTGCTGTTAGGGGCCTTCCCAAGGCAAATGCAATTAGTGCCCATGCCTGGCATGGCCGCTGCCCACGCTTGGCACCAGCAGCTGCCCCGTGGGGATGGGTCCTTGCCCGGCATCATGGCAGCATCCGGGTGTGCTGCTGCCTGCTCCTCTTGGCACTGCCCCGATGGGTGCGTGGGGGATGTGTGGTGCCCAGGGGGGTGCACCCTATTACTCTGTTCCCCTGCCCTGTGCAAGCCCCGTGGCGAGGTGTAGGTACCCGGGGCCGTTTGGAGCTGTCCTGCAGTGAGAGGTTCCGCACGGTAATTCTGTGCCCACAGCACGGTGCATCAGCCAGGCTTTGGGGAGGGGACCCCACTGGAAGGGGGCTGGGTGAGGAGTCCTTGATTGTGTCCTCAGGCTCCTGAGAAGAGGCTCGGTGGGGTACAAGGAGGACTGGCAGAGGGGGGAGGGAAGTCCCCCCCGGCCGTGTGTACGCACTGCCATTTAGGGCTAGGGGTGGGCAGGTCGTACTGTAAGGAAACTGAGGCAGGGTTGGGGCGAGGGTCGCGGATTGAGCTGCGATCGCACCCACGGTGTGCGACCTCCTTCACCCCCAAAACTGAGGGCGCTGGAGCGGGGGACCCTGTTAAGGTCTGACATCCACCCCAGGGGATGCCGTGCCGGGAGGGCAGGCGGGTGAGCGCCGGAGGTGCCAAGCCCCGAGCCCCGTGTGCGGGAGGAGGAGAAGGAGGAGGGGG
Organism: Corvus brachyrhynchos; assembly: GCF_000691975.1. NCBI lineage: Eukaryota > Metazoa > Chordata > Aves > Passeriformes > Corvidae > Corvus > Corvus brachyrhynchos. The sequence goes on from NW_008236764.1 coordinate 135,378, forward strand.
AGGAGGGGGAGCGTGTCGGAGCTGGCTCCCACCCAAGCACTGCAGGACAGGGGCGGGCACGGTGCTCCCTGCCTGGCTGCCAGCGCGCAGGCGACGCTGGGGGACCGGCGGGGGGGACGGGGCCCGGTGGGACCGCAGCCCCCCAGCTCATCATTGTCGCACGGCCCCGTGCCCACGGCCGGGCACTTCGGGGGCACTGCCCAGTCACCGGAGCTTGTTGCGGCCGGCCCCGGCGGAGGGACACGGCTGGGGTCGGGCGCCCCTCCGAACGTGCCCTGGGCAGGGGTCGGCCCCTGCACCCTCCCCCCGCCGGGTGAGCCCCGGGCAGGGGCACCATGACCCGGCTGAGCTGGTGCTTTGCCACCTTGGTTGGCTGGGGGAAGTCCTTGGTGTCTTGTCTCCTGCCCCTCCGCGCCCGCCGCCGCCGGGAGGTAAGCGGGCATCGCCGGGCACGGCGTTAGGGTTAGGGGCTGCGGGGGACACGGAGCTGGGGGAGGCTCCGGGGGTGCGGCGAGTGGGGATATGGGCTGCCCCTGGCCCTGCCTGCTCCGGGCATCTGGGGGTTAAACCCTTCATATGCATGCCAGGGTGCAGGGCATGTCCTTTGTCCCTCTGTTTGCCCCCCGACAGCGTCTCACTGTGACCCTCTCTTCCCACACCCGAGGACCCCTGCAGTGCCTGACTGGAGAGGATCTGCTGTAGAGCCTTTCATTCTAAGGGATCTGCTGAGATCCCTGTGTCCTTACAGAGAGACCGTAGAGGCAGGGGGTGTCTCTGTGTCCTTATAGAACCCACAATGGGAGTGCTGTGCCCTGCATGAGGGGACCCCAGTGCCCATAAAACACCCCCCACGAGAAATCCCTGTGCCCGTAAAGTGGCCAGTGTGGGGCATCCCTGTACCTGTAAGCACCTGGCACTGGGGAGCACCATGCCCATGAGGTACTCAGTGTGCGCTCCCCGTGCCCAGGAAACTGCCCAACATGAGGGACCCCTGTGGGGTCACCCTGTGTAGGGCACCTCTCTGTCCATCAACACCTGGCATGTTTGGGATCTACGTGCCAAAGGATTGCCCCACAGGGCATCTCTGTGCCCATGCAGCACCTGATGTGGGGACTTACTCTTCTCCGCCACCCATGCTGCAGAAACTGAGGCAGGGAGGGGGGGAAGCTGTTGAAGGGTGCTGGACTCCCACTGCGCCACCCTCACTTGGTTCCTCAGCCTTTGGGAAGCTGCCCCGTGCCTGGCATGATGGCATGGGACACTCCAGCTGCACCATGCCAGAAAAGCAGGTGCCAAAGCCACTGCCGGGCAGTGCCTGAGCAAGTCACTGCAGGCTGGTGACAGTTCAGTATATGCCAGGACAGGGACACAGCCTGGAGGAAGGAGAGGCCTCTGACTGCTTGGGGACCTCAGCGTGTGCCGGGGACACAGGATTGTGAGCTGACGGGAGTACTGGGGGGCGGTCAGGGCTGTGGGTGGGTGGGTGGCACTGGTGAGATGTGGGTTGGTGATTGTGCAGTCCCATGTCCACCACTGTCCGTGTGTTTCTGATGTGGGTGTGAGAACAGGGACTCGTGGAGGGCTGTAATACACATGTGTACTTGTGCATGTGTGTTCATGGGCATGCAGATGGGGCTGAGGTGAGAGTGAACAGCAGCTCACATGGATGTGGGTCCACAGGAGATCTCTGGGGAGCTGCCACGGGATGCGTGTCCCCTAACACATGCCTGTGTGCTGGGGGCAGTAGCAGTAGGGCTTTGACGTTGGTGTGAGCTGTAAGAGGGGGGGTCTCCCAGTCCTTCCCGTGCCGACAGGCACCCACACACATGGGGACCCACCCCCCATGTGTGACATGGGCTCTGTGTGTGGTGTACATGGGTGTGTCCTGGAATGTACACAGGGGGGATGTGTGTGATGTGTGCGTGTGCCCTGTGCACCCAAGAGCAGCGTGGGGACAGCTCTGCTGGAAGTGTGTGTGGGGGCCTTGGGGATGTGGTGACCCCAGGACACGGAGTCCTGCCAAGGCTGGCCCTGCACTGGGAGGACATGCCCAGACCAGTAGTACCCATGGCAGGGGTCCCTGTGCTAAGTGACCCCGTATGTGTCCCCCTGCTGAGAAAACGAGCCTTAAATGATGCTGATGGGCTGTGTCCCTGCAGCCACCGTGTCCCTGTCGCATGACCCTTGTCCCTGCCCTTCTGAGGAGCCTGGGATTGTCACGGCAGTGAATGGGAGCAGGTGATTTATGGGGGGGTGTGGATACCTCTCTCCACTGGGGCTTTCATTTGTGGGCAGTAACGAGGTTGATTAATGAGGGCTGTAAAGATGGGGGGGGGTGTGGACAGGAATGGCTCTTTGCTTGTTTGGTGCTGTGAGCAGGATCAGTCCCCCCAGTCTCCCTCTGTCCCTGGATCTCGTTGGCATGGAGGGGTGGGAAGTGCTGTCCCCTTGTCCCGTGTCCCAGCTGGCACATCCCCACACGGGTACCACTACTCTGGGCTGGGTGGGCACAGCATAGTGATGAGGTGGAGGGCAACGGGACAGGGATATTTTGGGGAGGGGATGCTGCATTTTGGGGGGAGTCAGACGCAACCCTGGTCTCTGGGGAGGGCAGCCCCCCCCCGTCCCACCCTGTCCTTCCTTTCTGGGCTGGCGGTTTTATGCAGAGTACAGATGGGAATCTGAGGCATGGGGAGGGGGGCATTACAGTGCCCACGTCCTCTCCATGCCCAGGTTTCCATGCCAGCCGTGCCTCGTCCTGTTGGTGTGTCCTTCCCCCTGGCACGTCCCGCACCCTGACTCACACCCTCATGGTCACGGCCAGCTGAGCACAAGTTTCCAGGCTGGAGCTGGAGTCAGCACTGGTGGAGAGAGGGGGAACCGTGTGCCACCCGGCTAAGGCCCCCAGGAGGGGCTGGAGCACCCCCCTGCCCAATCCATCCCCGTCAAGGCCGCAGGCTGCCAAGCCGCTCTCCGTCCCGCCTGGAGGTTGTCCCCCCTCGCTGAGGCCCCCCAGCTCCGCGCATGGATGTCCGCTGATCCCTCCCCGTCTCCCATCCCGGGACCACCCAGGGGACTCGGCTGGGGATGGGGGGGGTGCATCCCGCTGCAGGACCCGCTGGAGGCCGGAGGAGGGATGAGGGTGACGTGGGTGGCGGGTGTCCCCCGGTCAGCAGAGGAAATGGATCCCAAATGTGTGTGAGTGGGGAGGAGGGGGCCTGGGACACGCACAGCCCCACTCCGGGCCCCACAGTCCCGCAGCCCCTCTGCTGGCGTTGGTGGGGGGTGTCCCAGACGCCTCCGGGCCAACTCGATTGGGGCGCTGCGGGGTCGGGGGCCCGGTTTGCCGCTCCCCTTCTCCCCCCGGTCGGAGGGGCGGC
>NW_008236764.1:139059-149474 GCF_000691975.1 Corvus brachyrhynchos
GGCCCCAGCCCGAGAGAGAAGTGACGGTGGGCAGCGGGCTGGGGGGTGCACGAAGAGGGGACCGGGCTGGGATGCGGGGCAGGGACACTGGGCTGTGGGAAGGGTTGTGGGGTTGGGGAGGGTGGGAGGCTGATCCCCCACGCCCCCCAGCCGGCGTCACTGGCCGGGGGCTCTACCATTCCCTGGGGCAGAGGCTCTGCTACTCCACTGAAGGAAACTCGGGAAACTGGGGGGATCCAGTGAGCTGTGGGGGTTTGGGACTCTGCATCAGCCCCAGTCACCAAGCTGCGTCCCGGGGCCCAGCGGGTTGCAAAACTCTGGGTGGACCTGAGCCTACAAGACTGCACCGCGGTGTCCCGGTGCCCTCCAGCCACCCTGGCTTTGCAGCCTCAGGGGAACTGGGTGTCACAGGTTCCCCCCCCCACCACTGCACTCTCTGCAGTGCTGGGCAATGAACCCAGGTCTCCCAGCTCTTGATTAATTTGGCATCTCTGTCTGGTGCCTCTTCCAGCCCAGGACACCTGGGTCCCCTTCCAGCCTCCTTGGGTCTGCATGTTGGGGGGCCCATGGCTAGGGATGCCTTTATGCCTTTGCACCCCTGCTCCTGCACCGTGTGGGTGCTGGTCCCTGGAGGTGGGTACCCATGGGTGGGTGTCCAGGTGACATACCCAAGAAGCCCTCCAGCCCACAGGGCAGGGAGGCTAACCGGGATCCTGCCAGTATGGAGCTGGGACTGGGTTGTTTTGTGGGATGGGCTGGTTCCCTGGCTGGCAGAGTGGCACTGGGTGGGCATAGTGCCCTTCAGCAGCAGGGGGCTGGGGGGCATAAAGCTGGGTGCTGGGTTGGTCCCCCTCTGGCACGGCGATGGTGTTGGCAACGAGACAAGCAGAAGGGACTCTGGGGGGGTGGGAATCAAAGGACCAGCTCTTTCACTAGTGAGGATAATTGCTGTTAATGAAGCCATGGAGGCCGGGGCAGGGTGGGGGATGCGTGCATGGGAGATGCGTCGGCATCCCTGGGCATCCCAAGGGGTCCCTGGGAGTGGGGGGCAAGGCCTCTTCCCGGGGCACTCTGCAGCACTGATGCTGCTTTGCATATGCAAAGGAGCTCATGGCATCATTAGGTCTCGCTGTCACCCAGCAACTGCAGCGTGGGAGCCCCTGTCCTGGGGGAACTTTTCCCACGGCTGCTGGGTGGGTGATGACACGCCTGAGCACACACACACATGTGAGTGTATGTGTGTGCATGTGTACACACCCACTCGGGAGGGTGGCACCAGCTCTGGGGGCTGCCAAGGGACCACCCACGAGTGGCCCTGTGGGGGCAGGTGCTTGCACGCACATGAACAAACCTGTGTGAGTGTGTGCACGATGGCACATGGACCTGCATATGGGAACAGTGTGGCCGTGCCTCTGCTGCTGCTGCGGCTGGCGGGGACATGCACGCCTGTACCCTCACAGTCCCGGGGGTGTTTGCACACACGCTGGCATGCAGTGCACACGCATGGCCCATCTCCCGTCTGTGTGTGCACTGGGGAAACTGAGGCAGAGAGTTTTGTGGAGAGGTACCCAGCACCCTAACGCTTCAGCACCATCCCTTTTGGCTCTGGTGCAGTGGGCTGGAGGAGAGCGGGGCGCCAAGGCAAGGGGGGGCCTCCGGGCCTCTGCTTAATCTCATTAGTCTTGGCATGAAAAGGTGGATTTACAGGGGCTCACGTCTTCATCTGGCAGCGGGTGGGTGGGCAGGGCTGGCGTGCTGCCAGGGGTTGCCCCCCCCGAAAACAGTCAACTGGGGGTTCGGGAGGGGCACTGGCTGCCTGCAACTGTGCCAAGACTCCTCTCTGTCCTCAACTCCCATATATGAACACACACACACATGCTTGCACATGTTTGGATCCATCCAGCACTCAGTCACACTTGTGGCATCAGCTTCCCCTTGCTGTAGGCTGTGCCAGACAGGGTGGGCACAGCTGCTCATGCTCAGGGGGCTCTGTGCCCCCTTTACACCCCTCCAAGAGACACCTCAGCACACGCTGCCTGGCGTGTACCCCAAAACACAGCATGACAATGAGACACCCCCAGCATGGGCACCCTTCGGGCAGCACCCGCACGTACCTGGGTGCGCACACAGGTTTTTGTGCACGTATCTGTGTACTCACACACACAAATACATCCCGGCATGGGATGCATGTTTATCCATGCACATTCACACGTGCTCACGTGCACACGGGTTTGCACACACATAAGTGCATTCAAGCATCTTCACACCCTGTGTGTGCGGATGTACACAGTTGTGCCCACACACACATGCTCACAGGGACGCTTGTGCACGGCACGTGTTCACAGGGACACATGGAGATGTACCGACATGCAGGGAGGCATGAGTGTACGCACGTCTGTGCATGCACACACACCTCTGCACACACCCCTATGTGCTCACCTGCATCCATGCGCACACCTGTGCGCACACATTTATGCACGTACATACATCTGCACACACACACTGCACACACGCACACAGAGTACACGGGCAGGCACCGCCAGGGGGCGGCAGAGACTATTTAAAGGGGTCGAGGCAGTGCCTTCCCCCCATCCTTCCCCGTACCCCCTATCTCTTACCCCATAGCCCCCTATCCCCTACCCCATACCCCCCTATCCCCTGCCCTACACCCTGTATCTTGTAGCCTGTACCCTGTACCTCGGCTGCAGGTGGCACAGCCGCAGCTGAAGGGATGTGGGAGGCATAGGTGGAGGATGAACCACCACCCAGGGGAAACAGGCAGGTCAGGGCTGAGTGTCTGGGTCCTGGTGCGTCCTTGTTCCCGCTGATGAAGCTCCGTGTTCCTCCCAGCCCCAGGACCTGGAGGCTCCTCCGGCACACACCTTCAAGATGACGAGCTTCAAGAAGGTGAAGGCATGCGGGATCTGCCGACAGGCCATCACGCGCCAGGGCAGCACCTGCAGAGGTAAGCTGGGGCCGTGGGCACGTGTGTGCATGGGGACATGCCAGGGAGGTCAGGACATCGGGGATATGTGTGTATGCCCGCATGCACGAGGATATGAAGGTGGGAACATGTGCCTGTGCCAATCTGTGCACACACATGTGCCTGTGTGTTAGAGGGAGAACTGTGGTTGTGAGAGAGTATGTGCAGTGCCTTTGTGGGTGGGAAGGTGGCTGGGAGGCGAGGGTGGCCCATGGAGGCACTTTGGTGTCGCACATGTAGGTGGCTGTGTGTCAGCTTCATGCATGTGCAGTGGGTGTGCAGTGGCCACCATGTGTGTGCACATGGGTGCGGGTCTGTGCACACACGTGGGTGCTCATCCCCTGAGCTGTGCTTGCTGCCCATGGCACCCAGTGGGTCACAGGTGGGGCTGCGAGCCCTCGCACGTGTGTGGTGTTGCTGAGCCCCGTGCAAGGGGCGGACAGAGGAAACGGGAACAATGAGGCTTCCTGTGCTGCAGGAAACAGGCCCAAGGGGAGCAGCGACTGGGGTGCGGCCGTGGCCTGGGCCGTGCTGCGTGGGACCCTTGTGTCCCCTGGGGATGGGACACGTGTCTTTGCAGGGCTGCCCAGGCAGCGTAGTGGTGCCCTGTGTAAGTGCGTGTCCCCAGCAGTGGCAAACACGCCTGCACTGCCCATGTGCACGTGGCATCCATGGGGGCACGGGTGGAAGTGTGCAACAGCAGTGCACTGGAAGGAGGGAAGGAGGGCACTGGCAGCATCCCTGTAGTGCTCTCATCCATTCCAGTGTCCATGCGAGGCCCTGTGAGACCTGTCCATGCCTCTCTTCATGCTGTTCACCCTGGGCACTGGGGCTTGCACACGTGCACACTCGCTGGCATGTTGGCACAGTGTGTGCCCCAGAGCCACATTTTGTGCGCCTGCTGCTGTGCCCTGCTGGTTCCACCTGGAATGTGTGCGCAGCGGTGCAAGGTGTGGGTGTCCCTGCGCATGTGTGCACGTCCCGGCAGCCAGGGCCCAGTGCCAAGGTGCTCTGTGCCTGCAGTGCCCCCTTCCTGCCCTCACGTGGGGTGCCTGCAGACTGCCCCCAGCACTGCTCCCCCTCCTGCCTCCACTAACCCTCTCTCCCCTCTCTCTCCCACAGGCTGCAAGCTCTCCTGCCACACCAAGTGCCAGGCCAAGGTAAGGCCAGTGCCCTGAGGTGTGCCCAATCCTGCCTGGGGGCACTGGAGATTCAGAGGGGGAGTGCGATGGCCCATGCCAGCTGACCCCACTGGATGGGCACCCAGATGGGCTGGTGGCACTGGGCTGGTCATGGTGGCACTGGTGTCACTGCTGGGTGAGGCTGACAGTGCCATCCTGCTGCCTGGTCCCTGACAGCACGTGCCTGTCTGTGTATGAGGCTGGGTTTTGGGGTGCAGCCCTTCTCAGAGAGGACCAGCAGGCATCTGTTCTCCAGTACCTGGAGCGAGGTGCCCTTTGCCAGGGTGAGTGCTGCTGCACGTGGGTGCCATGCGCCGCAGCCGAGCGCTGCCAGCTGCACGCACACAGGCTGAGCACCTCTGCTGATACCCAGCCGGGGGCGGATCTTGCTGGCAGGAGACAGTGGAGCTGAGGATGCCCGGTGGTATCTGCCGATCCAGCTGCTGCTCCGGCAGAGGGGGACCCTACAGCAACCCAGGTTCTCCGAGGAGCTGGAGGTGGGCACGGTGCCCACCACTGCACTGCCGGGGCAGGGGAGGCTTTGTGTTCTCAATCCCTGGGGAGGCGTGTGTGCCAGCTGTCTCTGGGGCTGGCATCCTGGGCGGGAAGAGGCTGGCATGCCCCAGGCAGACAGCGTAGGCTGGGACATGCCTGTTCCCGTGCCCATGCCTGTGCCCAGCTGGGCAGGGAGGGGAGAAAAGGGGGGGTGCTGTGCCGGGGGCCGGGCACACGTTGGGCTTTGCAGGGTGCCACGGTATGGGTGGTGGTGCAGGGCAGGCACTGGCAGCAGCCCTGGCACTGAGTCCTGGCTGGGCTTTTGGGGGAAGTGGGGGCCGTGGGGTATCCTGGGCCTTGAGCGGGCCAAGCAAAGGTGGCTGGGAGGCTTAGTGGATCTGTGCCAGCCCCAGGACCCTGTGTCAACTCTGGGCCACCCCAGGACCCCGTGTCACCCCGGGAAGCCTGTGCCAAAGATGCCAGGAAGGCTGAGGCCAGAGAAGGTGGCCTTGCCGGGGAGAGCTGAGAGGGGCGTGCGGTGAGGGGATGCCCGCGGTACGGCAGGCGGTGGCAGGGAGCATCTGCCAGTGGTTTCCAGGCAGGAGGGAGTGTCAGGAAGCATGTGGGTCTGGCTGTGAACCCGGTGGGGATTCTCCGATGTCTGATAGGGGGTTGTACACCAAGAGGGGGTTCATACCAGGGTCCCAGCATCTGGATAGACTGTGCGCAGGGGCAGCCTGTGGCTCGCTCTCGCGGCCGACTGCATTTCATTAGCCTCCATCACCCTTCCCACGCTCGCTGGAAGCTGGAGCCCCCTCGGTGGGGCCAGCTAGCCGAGGGGTGTGCTGCTGGGGGGGAGCGTGCATGGGGCCAGGGCCAGGGGCCTTCCGCGGAGCTCCTTTGGGCCAGCGCCCAGGGAGGGGCTCCTCCGGTCGGGCAAATGGCCAGCTGACTCACACACCGGCTTGTTATTGTGGGGTCTCCGGGGAGGGTACGTGTGGGGAGGGGGCTTGGCATGGAGCAAAAATGGCCTCTTGTATACCTGAAGTCCCTCATGTTTAACCCCTGCACCTCCAGGATACTTTGGAGAGGGAAGAAGGACTCACCCCCAAAGTGCTGGCAGCTGCACCCCGCAATGCTTCCTCTTCCTGCCCTGGATATGCTGCCAAGGTCCTGGTGTCCCCTGGCTCTGGTGTCTTCTGGCCCTGGAGTCTGCCCCACCATGCTGTTGGCAGTGTCTTCTCCTTGGTCCTCATATTCACCCCCCTGGGACTTCCTCCACCTCCTTGTTCTACCCCCCAGCATGGCCAGCTCCCAGCCTGCTGCATCCTGGCCCAGCCAGGGGAAAGCCCCCACTTAAAAACCTCAAATGGACTGGGTATAGGGGAGGGGGGAGAGATGGGGTTGTGGGTGGGGTGTAAAGAGTTTACTGCTAGTAATCAGTGTGGGGTGCTGGGGGGTACCATAGGTGTGATGGGGATATGGGGAGGGGGGCACTGGAGTGTATGTGGGGAATACCTGGGAGCTTTTGGGGTGCTGGTGAGCGCCACCTCCATGAGAAGGCAGTGAGCAGGCAGAGCTGTACGAGGGAGGGCAGGACCTGTGCCCTGACGGTGACCTGCGCCCCTCAAGTTTCCATCCTGCCTGAAAGACAGCGGGGGAACAGTGGTGGAACCCACTGCCCTGTGGTGCCAGTGATGCTGGTGGGATGCCCAGTGCCTGTGAGTGGCTGTGGAGTGGCCAGGGCAGCTGCACACACATCAGCAGGGAAGAACAACAGTGTTCCCATGCCCATGTAAGGCCCTTCTTGCGCCCTGCGCCTCCGCTCAGGGATTTTTCCTTGCTTAGCAAACCTCCCTCCCTCTCTCCAAGAGGGATGGTTGGATGGATGGACACTGGTATGTATGTGACACACAGAGCCTATCCCCTCCCTCCTTCCCTGCACCAAAACTGCCTGCCCAAAGCTGCGGGGGTGTATCTTCCTTTGGAAAGCGGGGAAACTGAGTCACAGAGCCCTGCCTGGGGCCAGCAGGAGGCAGGGAACGTGGTGTGGGGTGCAGTACTTCTGTGTCTGCATTTAGGCGTGGGTGAGCCTGTGTGTTGGCACGTGCCAGTAGTGGCACAGCCAGGATCTGGTGGTGACATTGCTCTCCTGACCGAAGATGCTCTGAGCAGTGGGGCCACGCAGGCATGTCCCAAATCAAGGGATATCCTGGGAGTGTCCCTGTCCCCCGGGATGCCTTCACTCTGACTGTGGCTGGATCTTGCCATGATGCTGGTTGGAGAGGCTGAGAAAAGATGGGGGATGATGCTGTTTCCTGTAGTGAGAGCTGGCCCTGTGATGGATGGTTTGGCTGGGGGACAGGGAGCGCTGTGGTGTTTGGCTGCCGAATCAGCTGGCGATTGCTGGTGCTTGGTTCTGGGAAATGGCGCCTGTGCCAGCCCCTGGGCCTGGCAAGGCTCCAGCCTGCCCTGCTCACCCCTGCCACACAGGGGCCCACTGGTGCTGGGGGAGTGGGGGTGCTGGGCTGTGCCAAGAGGGGAAACTGAGGCACATCACTTAGCATGGGGCCAAGGGGCCTAGGGGGTTGTCCCCCAGTGTTTCTTCCTGGGGAGCTGAAAGTGCGCACTGGAGCCATGCCAGGCTGCTGGGCCACGTGTGTATGTGTGTGCTGTGTATGTGAGCACGTGTGAGCGCATGACCGTGTGTGCTCACAGACGCATGCATGAGTGCATGAGCTGCAGGGAAATGCACGTGTGTGCGAGAACATCCATCTGTGTGCATGAGCACGCGCGCACACAAGCGGGTGGTCACATGCATGTGCTCCCAGTTCACTGCCATCTATCCCCGCTGGCCTCACGCCAGGCCCGGGTTGTTTTTCAAGTGCCCCCTGCGATGGGACTCCGGGGGGGTGGGTTTGTCCATCATTAAACCAGGACTGGAGCAGGGCCAGGGCCGGGCAGTGAGGCATGTCCCGGCCAGAGCAATTGGTCCCAGTGCCCGTGGTGTTGACGGGCCCTTGGTGGCGGAGGAACGCTGTAGGACCCAGGGCAGGGTGTGTGGTGGTGGTGAAGGGGATGTGCCACCCCTCAACTGGTGCTGGGGATACCCCCTGCTTGTAAAACAAGTCAGAACTAGGAAGGGAAACTGAGGCAAGGAGTGGTTGGACACTTCTGGGCAGGCTTGACTCCTGGTGATCAGCAGGGGCCCAGGCAGTGTTGGGGGGCATGGCCAGGCAGTGTATTGCAGGTTCCCAGTGGCTGTGCCAGGAAGAGGGGCTGCAAGGAGGGGACACCCATGTCCCAGCTGTGGCAGGCTCTGTCCATGGGACGTGTGGCCGTCCGGTCCCTGCTCCCTGCCCCAGCCGCTCTGCCTCCTCCCGTGCTGTCGAGGGGAGAATGTACTGGTCACGCGGGAGCTGCCCGTCAGGTCCCTGTCCCCAGTGCTCCTGTTCAAAGCCACCCCCCCGTGCTTTGGCACAGGTAATTAGCAACACCCCTGGTCTCCACAACAGAGTGGGCGGGGCGGGGGGGGGAAGGAATAGTGCAGGAATATGTCCTTGACCCTGGCATGGGCCCAGCTGGGGTGGAGGGATGAGGGGCTGTGGGGGCTCAGCCCTGCCCCGGTGCTGTGCCAGGTTGTGTTTGTGCAGCAGGTCCTGGAGGGGGTTTTGTTTTTTTTTTCCCTGCCTCTTTCCTTTTTCCCCTTCTTTACGTCACTGCCCAAATATTCGGCCTCTCAGCTCCAGTGGGGGGCCAGCTCGGCTGCTTGGAGGACTTGGGGCCCTCCTCTGCACCCTCGGGGTGCTGCACAGAGAGGGTGGGCAGGGCAGAGGGGATGCTGAGACTGGCCATGCTCGCCGCACTGGTGAGCACTGGCCAGGACAGGCCTGGGAGGTGTCACATGAGGCAGCAGGGACCACCAGCCTCCCTCCTTGGCAGCTCCCGGGGCTGCATCCTTCTTCCCAGAGCCCTGCCGTGGTGGGAAGCAGGGTCCACGTCTGCCTCATTTCCCACTGATTTTCTCTCTTCCCAAACCAGTTTGCATCCCCCATGGCCACCCCTCCTGAGACCTGCCCTGGGAAGGGTGCTCCAAGAGGTGGCACTGATCCCAAAACAGCTGAAAGGTCTGGCTCAAGAGGGGCTCTACAGACCCTGCACTGGGGCTTATCTCCTGTGTGCTTTCATCTCTGGAGATGAACCACACCTGGGTGCCTGGTCCCCACGTCTCCTTTCTTCCACTGACATCTGGAGTAATGATGCTCAAGGGTGTTTGTTTAGGGTCAGAGAGGAGCTGTTTCATGTGAGGGGTGGTTTGTTTTGGGGGGGCTGGGAGTCACTGGAGCCACTTTGCAGACCGCTGGACTTGCTCCCATTGGCACTTTGACCCTATGGCTCCAGGAGATACTTTGTCGGCTGTAGTTCAAGGATGTTGTCAGGACTTCTCTGGCTGTGTCCTGTGAAAGGGACACGTCATGTTCCCAGGGGACAGTTCCTGTCACTGCCCCGGGGACCAGGACAGGGACATGCTTTCAGTGCCCTTCACTCAGCCACTCATCCCATTCAGTTGCTGATACTTTCCCATCTGGCTTCAGCTCTTCCTCTGCTGATGTTTCCCAGGGCCTGGGAGCCATCCTGTGTCCTCCTTCCGAGGAGTTTGGGTTCTGGGGCCTGTGCAGGGGTCCGTGCTGGAGCTGAGCTGGGGTCCACGCTGTGCTCTGCTGGTGCAGGATGTTCCTTGCCCCTCCATCCTTGTTGCAGCACTCCCATGTTTTTGGGATGACTGGTTTTTGTGGGCTGTGGTGATGGTGGGACTTGTTTAGGGGTGTCAATGGATCCTGGCCATGGGGTTTTGTCCCTAGAGTGGTGGCTGTTGGGATCTGACCCTGTGCTGTTGGGTGCTGGGGAGGGCAGAGGGGCTGGCTGGTGCTTGCTTGGGACAGGAGTGAGGAGATGCCCTCCAGAGATGTTTGGCTCTGGCGCTTTGTCCGTCGCAGCAGGAAGGGTCTACAGTTCCTTTTGGTGCTCCCATGCCATGGCACTGTTGGGTTGGTGTGGAAACTGAGGCATAGAGGGGCTGGGAAAGATCTCCTGGAACTGGAGTGTACTCACAGGAGTGGTGTTCCCTAGGGGGACTTGGAGGAGGGCAAAGGGAGAACCCCTTACCACAGACCCTTCCCTGGTGACTTTTGAGGCAGTGGTGACATAGGAAGGGTGTTGGGGTCCTGTACCGCTCCAGCAGAGCCAGTTCCAGCCTTTTGGCTGAGCCCACGGCTTCAGGACGGAAATGCAAACAGGAACGGGGAGGCGTTGGGTGAGAAAATGTCAACAGCGCTGGGCCGGGTGCCTGGCTTGCCGCCTCCCTGGCCAGCTCGCCACTCTCTGGGCCGCTGCTGGTGGGCTTCCCCTCTTTGCTGTGGGGTCTCCTGGCACTGAGCACTTGCTTGTACAGGAGGGCTGGGGCTGGATTGCCCCAGGGGCAGCCAGGGAAACCAGGGCTCCATCCATCGACATGCAGCCCCCCGAGGAGGAGGAGGAAAGAGGAGGAAGGGAGGCAGGAGGAAGGCTAGGGGGATGCTGGGCACACTCCAGGTTTGGGACAGGCAAAGGGGGACTGGCATGACTTCACATGCTGAGGGACAGACGGGGCTTTTCCAGCATTTTGGCTTTGATTTTTAGTTGAGAGGCGGGCTGATAAATGTTCACATCCTCCCCAACACTGGGGGTGTGGGACACCCAAGGACCATTAGTCGGGC
>NW_008236764.1:150887-155960 GCF_000691975.1 Corvus brachyrhynchos
AGCCCCCCCCGCCGCCCCCCCGGACAGGCATCCCCGGCCCCTCGGCGCCGCTGGGCCCGCAGAGGGTTAACTCCGTCAGGGCAGGTCCCGGCGCAGATGTTTTTGGGCTGTGCTTCTGGGAGAGGAAACGGCCGAGCGAGGGAGGCATCAGCCCGCTTGGGTTTAGGGGGAAAACAAGGAAAAAACGAGAAGTACTCCGTTCCCGGGCGCCTGAGCCCGCTCGGCGCTGGCGTCAGCCTTGGTGCGGGACCGGTGACCCGAGTGTGTTTGCTGGGGGACAGCTGGCAGGGACAGTGGGGTGGCAGTGGCTGCGCCCCCTGCGTGCTCATGGCACTTGAGTCTGGGGGTTCTGAGGGGCAACCAAGCAGGCACCTCTTGTCCCTACAGCGCGTTGGCACTGGGAAGACAACGTGTGTCCTGTCTGGAGTCCGAAACCACCCCCAGGGAAAGTGGATTGGTAGAAAACGAGCCTCCAGCTCTCACCCTCTCTAATGAAGCCACTTCGTTAATGATCCTGCTGGCCCCGGGCAGGGTGCTGGGCCTTGGAGCTGTGCTCCCTGACCCCCCTTGTGGGGTCCCGAGTTGGGGGGTCCATTTGCCTCTGCCCTTGGCCACCCTTCTTCCTGCTTTGCTACTGTCTGGTCCCTGGCCTTGTGCAGGGTATCTCCAGGGTATCTGGACACAGTGCCAGCAGTCCCTGGTCAGCATTGGAGCTTCCCTGATGGGTTTTGGGACACAAGAGAGAAGAGCAGTCCTACAGCACAGCTCCTGGTTGGGGGGGAGTATCTTTGTCTCCACTTTTCCCTCCTATTCCCTCATCTCCTCAAAACGGCAGATGGGGGGACACCACTTTTGGAGGTGCTGCTCAGCATTTCAGTTTCACTGCAGAGTTTTCAGCTCTATCCTGCAGGGTGAGGACACAGCACTGACTCCAGTCTCCATCTGCCTTGGGCCTTTCCCTCACAAGTAGAGCCCCTGGGCTCAGTACTGGGGAGCTAAGACCCCTTGGGGCAGGCAGGGCTTATTTTGGCACCTTAACCACCCCTTGAGGTGGGTCACAGACCCATGGGCGCTGTCAGGTGCCCCTGATGCTGGGAGGCAGCCCAAAGCATGCAGCGGGATCTGAGTGCACAGAAAGGGGTTTGCCTGATGCTCCACCAGAGGGGATCTGTGGGAAGGATCCATTGCACTGGGCTCAGGGTGGGGTGCAGACTGCTCACAGGCTGGTGTGCTGACCAGTCCCACAGAAGTGCCCGTGCTCCAGCCAGTCCCATGCCAGAATCCATTTGTTGATCAGTTCCATGTGAGAATCCATGTGCTGGCCAATCCTGTGTGGGAATCACTGCTCTGACCAATCCTGCATGAGAATCAGTGCTCTGACCAATCACCTCTCCGAATCCATGGATTGACCAGTCCTCTGGGACAGTCTGTGGAGTGATTAATCCCATGTCAGAACACATGTGCTGGCCAATCCTGTGTGAGAATCCATGCATTTACTAATCTCAGGTGAGAATCCATGCACAGACCAACCCCACATGAGAATCCAGTTGCTGCCCAATCCCATGTAAGAATCATGCATTGACCAATCCAGTGTAAGAACCTGTTCATGGAGCAGTCCTGGTGGAACCCCCTGCAGCAGAGTCTGTCCCAGCCAGTCCTGGTGTGACTCTGTTCCCGGCCTATTCCCAGTGCGGGAGCTGCTCCCTGGCCAATCCTGGTGTCTGGTTTGACTCTGGGGAGTTGGTGAGGGGGTGGGGGGGTCCTGGTGCTTTTTCTTGGGGAAGGCTGGTGCAGAGGAGGGCAGTGACCCCATGCTCTCCCTTAGGCTGGTTGTGGGATCCCCATGGGACTGGGCTTAGGGGTGTCCCCACAGTGGGGTGGCAGCACACGTGTGTGGTGCTGGCAGCAGAGCAGAGCAGGGCAGGGCAGGGCTGGGGCTGTGGGGCCAGAGCCAGGCAGGCACGTGCTGGCCCGTGGGGCTGGATCCAGACCTGCTGCCTCCAGATGTTGCCTTTTTAGGCACTGGAGCACAGCACATCCCTGCCTGTGGCCGGCCCTGTGCCGAGCCAGCGCCTGCAACCAAAGTAGGGACAGTCCCTGTCCTGGTCATGTGGAGGCATCTCTGTCCCCCTTCTGACCCCCAAAAACACCCTTCTCCCCCCAAACAGGGTCAGGGATGCTACCTTCTCTCCCTTCCCCTCATCTGCACTTGGCAGCACTGAGGCTGATTGCTCAAACCGCCCCGGAGCCGGGACCTGCCCTTATTTGGGTTGAAACCAGGGCTATTTTGGTGCAGCTGCCTCCATTGCAACCCCTTGAAGCTTCTCTGTACATTGTTTTTCCTGTCCTGTCCCGTATCCCTGTGCCAGGGCTGCCGGCCAGGCCAGCCATGGGCTGCTGGGGACCATCACCCTCCCAGTGTGCCGTGTGTCCCAGGGTGTCTTGGGGTACCAGTGGTGGCCCCCATGGCCACTATGAGGTGGAATGGCTCGTGTCCCCTGTGGAATTTCATCCCTGATTTGCAGGGCTGTGTGTACCGGGTAACCTCTGTCCTGGTCCTGCTGCCGCCTTCCTGGCGGGGATGGGCCACAGGGCGGCTCCTCATCAACATACCAAGGGAGAGACAGAGGAGATAGCGCTTGTCCCAGCGTGGGGGACATCCCTGGATGCCCTGTGGTACCCTCCCTGGTGCCACCGGCATCTCTTGGCAAATGCAGGGGTGGGGCAGACTTGGTGGCCTCTGCCCTGGCATGGGTGCTGTTCAGGCATCCAGGCATGGAGGGGATGGCACAGTGACAGTCCCTGACCCAGCTGCAGGGTGGGCTGGGGATGCTTGGAGGGAAGCCTGGGAGCGGTGAGACCTCCGTGCCCCAGCATCAGCCCAGTCTGACTCACCCTGAGCTGCTGGCCAAGCCGCTCCCCTGCCCTTTGGCGCATCTGACAGTTACTCCCACCCGATGGGGGAAGTCCCAAAAGCAGCACCCCGGGGTACTGGTGGGGGCAGAGAGGAGCTGTGTGGTGCACGGGGTGCTGCCCCCTCCCAGGGACCCCCATGCTGGCAGTCGGCTCTGTGTGGCTGCCCTGTGCCTCGCACACTGGGGTTGTGCTGGGCAGGGTGGAGCTGGGGTGGGGGGGAGCGGGTGTGCATGGAAACATGCCGTCCTCCCGCCGGGGACATGTTGCATAAACAGGAGTTTTGCCAGAGCTGCAAAATATGTGAGGGCAGGAGCAGCCAGCACGTGGTGTGGGCAGAGGGTACCTGACCCCTGTGCAGGGCAGGGGGCTGACCAGAGCACAAACCCCATAGTCCCTTATGCCAGGCAGGGGAGAAGGATGCTGCAGCTGGTCACATTAGGAATGGGAGGGCAGGGGTGCTGGAGAGGGAAAAACCTTCCCCAACATCCCCAATTTGGTGGTCCCGACCCATCCCCTAAAAGTGTCTTCTGCTGTGAAGTGCCCGATGGCAGCTCACATTTGGCCCCACACTGTGGCTGAGAGAGGGCTTGGCACAGCTTGGCTGTGGCTGGTCTGGAGGGACTGGTGAGTAGGGGAAGGACTCTGAGGATGGCTGGGGAAGTTGCTGTGGCCTGTGGCTGTTCCTGGGACTCCCTTTGCTTGAGGCAGGATCTTGGGGTGAGCAGAGAATCGTGGGGTGCATGGGGAAGTGATTTGCAGCCCAGCTGGGATGTAGGTGGCACAAAGCTGAGATGAACTTGCTTGGGAGGAAGCGGTCCCTCATGGGGTGATGTGGGACTCACATGGGCTGAGCTGGCGTTTATGCTGCCCTAGCATTGTCCTGTGGGATGCCAATGTGGCCACTGAGTCACATTTCTCTTTGACAACTGCATTTCCAGACCGCAGGGAGTAGGGTGCCTTGCTTCTCTCTCCTGGGGTCCACATCCTTTCTGAGTAGTGGGGCCATGAAGGTCTGCCTGATGCTGCCTTGCTTTGAGAGGGTCCGGGATGTCAGAGTGTCCCTTTTGACAGCACGTCTCCAGCTCCAGCCACACCAGCTGGGCTGGCTTGCCGGCATCTCAGTGCCTGGCCATGGGAAGCATCTCTGGTGTGCTGGGCTCTGTGTGAGGGCTAGGCTGGCTGGTGCTGCATCTGCTCCTGGCATAGTAAGGGTCAGCACCAGCCCGGATATCGTCCAGCTCCGGAATGTTTATCGGAGCTCCTGGGGAAGGGAAAAACAAAAACCGCCACCCAAAGGAAGGGATATGCGTCAGAGATGGGCCTGGATCACCCACCGGCAGCTGGACGGGCCATGCTGTGGGCTGTGGGCCAGTGCTTGCCCGGCTCCAGCAGCCCAGCTGGGGAGACCCCAGCACGCCCAGTACTGCTCTGATCCAGCCCGTTCCTGAATCTCAGGGCCCCTCCATGGAGGTTTGTTTTCCCCCAGCCCTGCTGGCATCTTGCAGGTTGGGGCTACAACCCACAGGGATGCCCCGCTGGAGCAGCACCTGGCAGCGGCCCTGGGCACCTCCACGGTTGTAAGGGCTGTTTTACTGAGGGAGGAGGAGGGAGAGGAAGGAGGTGCTGAGGGAGGGAGGTGTGAGCAGTGGTTGCAGCATGGAGAAGTCTCTGAGGTGTCTTATCCCTGGGTATGAGGTGGATGTCTGCATTCCTCCAGCCTCTCTCAGTTCTTGTGAAATGGTGCCGAAGTCCCGTCGGGATCTGTGGTGCAGAGGTCAGTCCCTGAGCTGCAGCTGGAAGGGTTAGGTGGAAGAGGGATCTCATGAGCTACTCTGCGTTGTGGTGGTGTGGCCTGGGACTGTCAGGGTTTTGCCAGCCAGGTGCTTATTTCTGGGCTTGGTAGTGTCAAGGGTATCGAGTTTCTCTAGGTATAGCGACAGCTGGTGATGAGCGAGGGAGCCGATCATTGCTTTCCAGCGGAAGGCTGCAGGGTGTGCCCAACCCTTTATGAGACATCAGAGAGTCCTATCACTCGTGGCCATGGGGCCTCGTTTGCTGGGAAACTGATTTTTCTGCTTGGCAAAACTCGGGTCTCAAGGCAGCGGCTCGTGGGATGTGACTGCTGGGATGGATGGGGCTGCGACCTGGGGGGCCGAG
>NW_008236764.1:156026-161221 GCF_000691975.1 Corvus brachyrhynchos
GGAATGCAAACACCGGTGAGGGGGAGAAGAAAGGCCGCTGTGTCTGCCACGGCAAAGCGAAGCCTGGACCAGGGCTGTGCGAGTCCCCCTGCCTGTCCCACCCCTCCCTGCACCGAGGGATGCAGGGATCCCTGAGGACAGAGATGGTGGCTCTTCTGGGGGTCGCTGCAGTCCTGTATGGAGTGATACTCTCATGGGTCCCGTGGGGCGAGAGACCAATTCTAGGTCAGGAATTGGTCTTCCCTAGGGAGGGAAGGGAATGGGCAGGGTCTTCCTTCTTACTCTTGATCTGAGGGCATGTTTGAGCCAAACTTGAGAGAGGGATGGAAGCTGGAAACAGCTTTACGTTCCTGCAGTCCTTGTAAAACTGCCTTTCTGGGATGCGAGAGTGCCATACAGCCTGGGTTGCTGTCTCCTGTGGATGGGAAGAGTGGTGTCGGGTGAGCACAAGCCCATAATAGACATCAGAGAATCCTCAGGGGCAGGGAAATACAACCACAGGCACCCCAGTTTTTTCCCTTTTCCAACCAGAGGTGCATTTGTAGCCTGCAAACTTCCTCATGCCGACAGCAGAGGAGGGCTGGGCATGGACTCTACCTGGCTGTGGGACCAGTGTGTCCCATGGTGGGGGAGCTGCGCATCTGCCCCCATCTCTGGCCCTGTAGCTGGGGCTGGACGGGGGTCAGGGGCGCTTGTTGAGCATCCCCAGCGGAAGAGCACGGCAGTGTGCGGGGCACGGTGCAGGGTACAGCACAGCCCTCGTCGGCTCCGTCCGCAGCAGCGGCTCGCTGCCGGAGAACATTCCAGGGAGGCTGGCGTGGGGCCAGCGCCGCGGGGCAGGGAAAGGGGCCTTTTATGGAAGCGTTTCTGCATTAGAATAAAATCATAATAATAATGCGCAGGGGAAGGGAGCGGGAGGAGGAGGAACCCCTGAAGAAAACAGTGAGACGGGATGGGAGCAGGCTAGCAGCCGGGGAGGGGAGCAGGCGCTGGGCATCACCCTCTGGGACCAGCGTGGGATGGGATAGGGGTGCTCCAAGTGAGGTGCTTGGGGCAAATCCTTCTTTCTATGGCCCAGGGCAGGAGAGGCAGAGTGGGGTGCAGTGGGTCCCCATGCTGTCATAGAGGACCAGCCCCTGAGTGGTGTTTGCCGTCTTGGCTCCCTCCTGGGATGGGGCAGGGGATGGCTGACTGGGGTCACTGCTCCTGGTGGGGTTTGTAGAGGACAAAGTGCCGAATCACACCCTCCCACTACTGTTGGCATCTCAGGGCCAACACAGGGCTGGAGCGCCTGTGCCTGCTGTCCCAGCACCAGCGAGGCGCTGCCTCTCCCACCCTGGCATGCTGCTGCTTCCCGAGGGACTGGGGTGCACACAAAACCCAAGGTTAATTGTCAGTAATTGCCGCTGGTAATTAAGGTAACAATAGATGGGCTGTTCAGCTGGCGGCTGCAGCAGCTCACGAGGCTGGGCTGGGGTTTGTTCCAGGAGCTGCTCTTGGCATCAGGCGTCCGCCCTGCGCCACGCTGTGCTGTGCCTGCCGTGCCCACCGGGGCTGGGGCTGTCCTGGCTCCCTGGCCAAGGACGAATGGCACAGCTGCCATGGCCCTGAGCCTGCTCCCATTCCCAGGAAGCCAGCCTTGACCTTGGAACGCTGCCTATGCTCCTGCCTGGGGTGGCAGGAGTGCCCCTGCCGGGGGTGGCAGCAGTGCCCCTGTCACTTGCTTGGGTGGGTGCTGTTTTCCCTGTGGGGTGGGTGGGGGTGAATGCTGCATTCCAACCTCTTCCCATGCCATATATTGGACAGTGGTCTTCAGGGACTAATCCTGGCTCTTTTCTGCTTCCTTGCAGGCTGTGACCCCCTGCTCCCCCACTGTCAACTATGAGCTGGTAAGTGACACCTCCACTGTGAATCCTAGGTGACAGCCAGGGCTCTCTGGGGATGCTAAAGCATCCTGCTCTGGGTAGGGGGCTTTCTCTGTCCTGGGGCTTCAGGATGTGTCTTCCACCCTCAAAGCCACAGGGGTCCTGAGCTGGGGGTAAGAGCACCCCCATTTTGGTGCTGTGCCCCCCACCATTGCTGGCTGAAGGGCATCCCACAGGTGAGCAGCACAGGTTGGGGTAGCCCAGCTATCATGGGACTCCTGCAGCTGGAGCTTTCAGGGAAGAGGGGCTTGCAGGGTTGCAGAGAGGGACAGGCAGATAGGACGTGACCATCCAGGGCTCCGGGGTCCCCTGGCGCAGAGGGCCTTCTCTCCCTGGCCAGATCTGGGGCGGTTTCTTACACACCCGGAGATGACTGTACCAGATGTGCCTTTGGCTCGGGCGCCCAAGGCCATACATTTGCAGCTCTTGTTATTGTCACCCTTTACTATTGTCTCTCCTGAGAGTCTTTAATGATCTGCTGGGGCCATGGCCGTTGCACGTCGCACGGCCATTCCCACCCTGTCCTCTCTGGACACCAGGAGAACAGCTGGATGCATCATCTCCGTTCACCCTGTCCTGGGGAGGGTGGGTGTGGGGGTACTGGGGAGACAGCCACAGTCCTTTGTCACACTGCTCCAGGCCATAACTGGGCTCTGGGGGTAACGGGGCACTGGGATGTCACCTGGAACCAGGCCATGCTCAGCAAGAGGTTTGGGAAGCATGACATGATGGTGCCTACCAGGCAGTGTCCGGCCAGCTGAGCAGCTCCCCTGCCCAGTCCCCAGCCTAGCCATGCCCGTGGCAGCAGGCGGAGCAGGCACGGGCAGTGGGGAGACTGGCATAGCCTGGGGCCAGTGTGGCAGCCCTTCCTATTTGCTCCAGACGTGTGCCAAGGCTTGCTGGGGCAGGCGCCGGGGGGGGGAGGCCAAAAAAAAGCAGGCGCCGGGGAGAGGAGGCCCTGGCACGATTTCAGCTGGGGCTCGGCAGCCTGGCAGTGCCGCAATATCTGTGCCTCACACAGGGCCCTGGGCTGGGCACCCCATAGCTGGGCAGGGGTCTCACCTGGAAAGTGAGTGTAGGGGATGTAGGTCTCACCTGCAAGCTCATGAGGGCAGTGCAAGAGCCCAAGTGAGCGAGGGCATGGGGTAGGAGTGGAGCATGCTCCCTGCCCTGGGGCCCCACGGTGGTTATCTGCCCCCGGTTTAATCTCTGCCCGCACCCCCCATCCCTGCCAACCTCCTTGGGCACTTATCAACAGCAAAAATATGTTGGCTTCGAGCTGGGACCGTTACTGTGGCTTTGGGAGGAAATCGAAAGGGGTTTGCCCTGTCTCGTGGATGGAAATGTCTGCTCTGGCCCTGCTGTCAAGAGTAGAACAGCCTGGTTTTGGGGGTGACCTCCATCCTCCTGGTCCCAAGACTCCCATCTGGGGACCCACCCATCTGGGTACTTTTGCTGTGCCACCCCCAGGCACCATAACCACCATTCCCAGACAGAGGTATCTGTCTCCTGCTTCATATATTTGGGGTCCAGACACTTTCCCCCACCCCAGGAAGTTAATTCCTGTCCCCAGCCTCCTTTCAGAGCTCTCTCCAGTGGCATGTTGCCAAATTTTCCCGTTTTGAGCATCTCAGACCCCGGCTCTGCTCCCACTGGGGTCCTTCACTGGCCCTGTGGGATCAGGCTTATCTTGGGGAGCTGGTCTTGCTGGTGGCCAGTGGCCAGGCTGGGTGTGGGACTGCACTGGGCTTGCCCTGTTGCTTACTTCCTAGCTGTAGGGTCTGACCATGGAGGATCCATCTGGAATCCCAGGGATGTGGGGGCACCAGGTGCCCATCAGAGAGCAGGCTCAGAGTTCAGCCAAGTGCTTCCCATTGGCAGTGGTGGCCCCGTGCCAGCGGCGGTGGCTGAGAGGCAGGATGGCAGCGTCCTCGGTACCTGAGTATCCCAGCTCTGCACCTGGGTTTTGGGGGATTCCCAACCTTCGGGAAGAGCACACATGTTGGCAGGCAGGGAAGGAAATGGGACCGTGGTGTGTTTCCTAGGAAGCACCAGAAATAGCCAGGGGGAACTTTTGACCCTGGCCCCGCTCTGTGTGTTTCTCTCTCTCAATCTCTCCTCTCTTGCTTGCCTTTTTCTCACCCTCTCCTTGCTCCTGCCTGCAGCCATCCCCGGGGGAGAGCATCACCAAGCAGGTAGAAGTCCTGGTAAGTGCAACCAGTCACGGAGGCTGATCTCTGCCTCAAGACCTCCTGGGGGGTCACTTGTACCTGTCCCATTGCTGCAAGCACCCCCTGCAGCCAAAATCCCTCAGCCTGGAATGCTCCTGTAGTTTCCCAATGTACCTGGGACCCTGAAGTCCTCTCTCCCTGCCAGCCAAGGTGATGATGGCCATGCCAAAGGCCAAGCGAGATGCCCAGGTTTAGTGGCAGAGGTGGTGGTGGAGCCGAGCATATTGGGGGCCAAGGCTTTTGCTGCAAAGCTGGCTTTCCTGTCTCAGAGCTGGGTATCTGTTATTTAATCTGTGGACATGAAATTGCTAAGACAGTGTAGACAAATCCACTGCCAAAGTCAACGCGGACAGCTTCCCCCCCGCCTGCATCCAGCTTGCCGGCCTCCCTGCATGTTGGGGCTGGGACCCAAGGGATGGAGGCATGATGGTTCCCATGAGAAGGAGGATGAAAGCCTTCCTCACCTGAGATCTGGCTTTGCCTCATCCCTTTGGTTGTCCAGGAGATGTTTCCAACCGTGAGAAAGAGCATCCTTAGCTAGAAAAAATCCAGTCAGAAACCTCCTTTGCTGGCTTTGCTGTCTTTCAGGGATGTGTCCTGGTATTTCTGAAGCCTTTCTCATGCCTTTCATCACCTTCTCCAAGCAGAAGGGACCTGCAGGTTTTGGATGCTGCCAGGAGCTTGGGGACATGCCAAGCTAGCTTGGGACTGAAAGGTGTATTCTTGATGGGGTTGGCTGAGGGATCTTCAACCCAAAGTGACTGGGACCAGCCTGTCCTGTGCTGGGCTGGACTGGGTTGTACTGGCTTGGCTGGAGTCTCTCTCCACAGGGGACGTTTGCAAGGTCTCTCCCAGTGCGGCGGTGGGCAGGAGTGTTTAATAACAGGAGCGCTGGCTCCTATCAGCTGATCGCAGGCTGACTCTTCCTCGTGCAGGGGCTGGCGGCAGAGATGTGGCGTGGCTGCAGTTGGGAAGGGGGGAGCAGGGCAGAGCCTGGGGAGCAGGCGGAGCTCAAGCGCCCTGGCTCTGGGCACCCTCT
>NW_008236764.1:161363-178290 GCF_000691975.1 Corvus brachyrhynchos
GTCTGGAGGGTGCCAGGAGTGGGTCCGCCATGGCGTGGAAATGGATTAGAAAGGGGCTCACTGCTATCCAGGTATGGGGAGGGAGAGGGGCTCTGGTGTCCCCAGCTTGCTTGCACTCCTGTGCCTCAGTTTACCCATGCGGGAGCTGGGGGTGAGTCCTGGTTTCCCCATGTCAGCTCTCTGTTGGGAAAGGCAGTGGTTTTGGGAAGTTGTTGCAGCTGGATGGGGTGATATGGACTGATGGGGCTCCCCTGGCCAGTGGGTGTGGGTGTGGGACCCCGGAAATCTCCATTATGAACGTTTGGGGCACTGCACAAGCCACGGTGGGGATCCATCCTGATCACTGGTGGGTGATGCAGGGACGAGCCCACATTCAGGTTCAGGCTTGTTCCATGCACCCTGGCTCTCCCAGGAGAGGTTTTACCTCTCTTTTTGCTGCATTTTAACACCTTATTTGCCCTCAGCAATGCTGGGGGGTTTCTGGGGTAAGCAGGCAATTTGGGACACCAGGAAGAAAAACTGGAGGGGGAATTGTCACTACTGTCCAAGCACCTCTGGGCACTGAGGCGAAGCTGCTGCCTTCTGGCTTTGGCTGGGAGGGGAGACATTGTCCCCAGGCCCCAGGGCTGCTGAGCCCAACTCCTGCTCTGCAGGGCAACCTGACCTTGAAAGGGGCACGCAAGGCTGGTGGACGGTGACGCTGGCTGTCCATGGGAGCAGCTCTGGGACTGTGCTGGGTGGGCAGAATGTGGCAGGCAAAGGATGTCAGGGAAACCTCTCTCCCACCTCCTCCCGTTGTCTTGGGTGTGCTGGCTGTGGGATGCCGCAGCCCCGAGGAGAGTGGCAGCAGTCCTGCAGCTCTGGGGACCAATGGGGCATCCCAGGAATCAGCTGCAGGATGCATCTCTTATTTCTGATCCTTCCAGGCATGTTGCCTGTGTGAGATGAGTCTTTAAATGACTTCTGCTTATTAGCTGGAGATACTAAAACTAATGAGGTGCAAGTGTGTTTTTCCTCAGCGGTTTTTTTTGGAAACCCTGCTTTGTTTTTCGGCTGAGGTCACAAAGTCACAGAGCAAGCCGGCTGCAGATGAAATTTTCGAGGCCGGAGAACATGCATAAATAGAAGTTTCCTGCTCCAAGAGCTCAAACATTTCCTCCAGGCGTTTGGCTCGGTGGAGCTGGGGCCAAAGCAAACTGTCGTGCCTGGCTGGCTCCTCGATGCTGCTTGGGCAGCAAACCTGCCCCTGCTCTGGGCAGGGCCAAGGCAGCTCTGTCCCATCAGGTGTGTGCCTGCAGCCTGATGGAGAGGGAAGAAGAGGGATTTGTGACATGCCTGAAACTGTCTCTACCAGCTCAGCATCTTCCCAAAAGGTCCTGTGGGACCCTTTGGCAAAGCACCTGCCCCACAGTGCCCATGGCAGCTGGTCCCAGCTGCACTGGAGTTGTGAGAGTTGGGTTTTGCCTGTGGGATCAGTCTCAAGCTGCTTGTGCCACTGGGATGCTTGGTGGGATTTGGAGACAGCGATATTTTGGGGTTGTGAGAGTACTCAGTGCAGTGTGGTGGTGTGGTGGGGGTGGGATGCTTTGGCAGCACCATCACACCCAGGTCTAGCAGGACCCCTGTGCTGGCTGTGGCTGGGTCATGGCAGTAACTTGCTTTTCCTCTCTGGTTCTTTAGGATGCCACAAAATCCCCCAGGAGTGGGCAGTCACGCTGCAAAACATCCAGGTAGCTGCCTCAGTTTCCCCTTCTGATGACCATCTTTGCTGTGCTTGAAGCTCCCTCTCACCAACACCTGCTTCTCCAGAGGTGCTACACCTGGGAGATGCTCCCAGCGGAGAAGACACAGGGGTTATGACCCACCACTCCCAAGCTGGGTCCCCAAGACACTCCAAGAGGACTGGGAGCAGGGGAAAGGCTGCAGGCAGCTGTGTCCTCGTGTGCCAGCCTGTCTTGCAGGGTGGGGAAGGGTCCCTGTGTCCCCTCCCCATGCCATGTCTTGACAGTGGTCCCGTCCCTTGCCCAGGAGCATGAGCCTGACTGCAGCCATGGAGAGCAGCTGTGAGCTGGACCTGGTGTACATCACGGAGCGGATCATCGCCGTCTCCTACCCCAGCGCGGCCGAGGAGCAGAGTTACTCCAGCAACCTCCGTGAAGTGGCCCACATGCTCAAGTCCAAGCATGGGAACAACTATGTGGTGAGGGGCACAGCTAGGTCCCTGTCAGGCTGGGGAAGGGGCTGGGGTGCTCAGCCGCTGGGGATGGGTGCTTGCAGGGGATGGATGCTGCACCCTTGTCTCCATCTGGGCTCCGTTGAGGGAGGGTCTTTGCATTATGGGGGATATTTTCTCGTTGAAGGTCACCAGTGCCTTTCAGACCCCCTGGGAGTTTTTGGTCATTGTATTGCCCTGTGCCAAGGTGTTACCCAGGGTAATGTGTCCAGGGAAGCCTCTCACAGCAGGATTTGGGAAGGCTTTGGGGTGAGGAAGAGGTGAGGTGGCAGCAAGGGAGGAAGATGTCCTCTCACTCTGTTTTTCGTCTTCCCTAAAGCTTTTCAACCTCTCTGAGCGGAGACGTGATGTCAACAAACTTCACCCCAAGGTGGGTCACAGCTGTGAGAAGCAGCGGGCTTCTCAGGGGCCTCAGGGCAGGCCTGTCTGCAGGACCTGCTCCCTGCTACAAGATGTCTGGGGGAGGAACCTATTCTACCCAGCTGGGAAAAACCCTGAGAAAAGCACTGAGACTTCACACTGTATTTGTGGTATCTCAGCCTGACTCCCGTTGCCCTCCCAGCCCCCTATTCTCAGCTGAAAACGGGCTGTTTGGAATCTCCTGGAGACCTCCCTAAGGCATTGTCCTCATCCCTGTGACAATGGGGGAGCCCTCAGAAGCTGACCCAAGTCACCTGGGATGAGGGGCCTGAGATGTGGGACCACGATGGCCTCCCTGGGCCAGGGATCTGGGCAGTGGGGTGCAGGGTTGGGGCTGGGAGGTGCACGTCAGAGCAACACAGTTAATGCCTACCCTGGATACGTGCCCTGGGCTTTGCACACTGGCAGGCTGTGGACTCTGCATGGGAGTGCATGTGGATGTGAGCCCAGGCTGTTCCCCCTGTTCAGGTGCTGGATTTTGGGTGGCCTGACATGCACACACCTGCGCTGGAGAAGATCTGCAGCATTTGCAAAGCCATGGACACGTGGCTCAACGCGGCGACACACAACGTGGTGGTGCTGCACAACAAGGTGGGCAGGACCCGTCACCGGGGCACAGCAATGGAGGCACTGGGGGTCTGTGGGGCTGCAGGGATCGGGCTGAGCAGCCTCAGAGGCTGAGAGATGTAGGGAATGTGGTGGTTTGTGGCTTGGGGTGTGGGTAGGTGTCAGCACATATGTGTAGATTGGTGTGTGTCTAATAAGGGCTGGGGCATCTGTGGGCTGGCGTGTGCATATAGGGATCAGTGTGTGCCTCTGTGTGGGGTGGCTGTGCCCAGGTGCTCACAGGCCCTGCTGCCCCTGTGACACCCCTTCTGCTGTGTGTCTGCAGGGGAACCGTGGCCGGCTGGGGGTGGTAGTCGCTGCCTACATGCACTACAGCAACATCTCAGCCAGGTGAGAGAGACGTGAGGTCTTGGGTTGGCCCTGGGGCCCACTGGTGACCTCCATCCCAGTGGTGCTGGTGCCAATACTTACCTTCAACCTCATCTGCCCTTTCATCCCCACAGTGCTGACCAGGCTCTGGACAGGTTTGCCATGAAGCGCTTCTACGAGGACAAGGTGGTGCCGGTGGGACAGCCATCCCAGAAGAGGTGGGTGCTGGCACGCCTTTCTAGGCTGGCTTTTTCCCCATAGGGTGGTTGGATGCAGGGGTCCAAGGTGGATGTTCCTCTGTGGGTTCTGCCCCTGAGCTGCCTGTCTGCCCTCCAGGTACATCCATTACTTCAGTGGGCTCCTCTCTGGCAGCATCAAGATGAACAACAAGCCCCTCTTCCTCCACCATGTCATCATGCACGGCAT
The DNA here is from genome assembly GCF_000691975.1 of Corvus brachyrhynchos. Classification (NCBI taxonomy): domain Eukaryota; kingdom Metazoa; phylum Chordata; class Aves; order Passeriformes; family Corvidae; genus Corvus; species Corvus brachyrhynchos. The sequence goes on from NW_008236764.1 coordinate 165,379, forward strand.
CCCCAACTTTGAGTCGAAAGGAGGTAGGTGCCCCCAGCTGCTTCCCCAGCCTGCTTCCTCCCACACCACCACCCCACACTGCCTGGCCAGGCTTGTCCTCCTTGGGGGATATTTTCTGCCATTTCCTTGGCGATTTGAATTTCCCTTTCCCTCTCAGAGTCTGTTCACTTGTATTAGCAGGGTGCTACTCTTTCCTGGCAGACATGCCCTCAGGGGATGCCCTCCTAATGCTGGGCACTAACCTGAGCTGTGAGGTGACATGACACCTTTTCTGACAGCTTTTGGAAGGATGGTACCAGACTGGGATTGGGGTTTGGGATGCAGTACCCTGTCTGGTGCTGGTAACTCACCCAGGTCATCATCTCACCCTATCCCCAGCCCAGCACTTGCCCTAGGTCCTACAGGACCCGAACTGTGAGGGCTTTGCCCTTTCTCAGCTCATGCACAGCATCCTTTCTGCCCATTGCAGATGTTTCTCTCAGTCGGTGCGGGCTGGCTGGGGCGGGGAGTGGCTGTTTGCCTTGGCTCCCTCCCTGTTTGGATTTCTCCCCCGTGACTAATCCCTGCCCTGGCCTCTCCGCCCAGCCGGCTAACAGCAGTGTGCCTTTTCTCCCCGCCTTGATGTCTTCCAGGTTGTCGGCCCTTCCTGAAAATCTACCAGGCCATGCAGCCCGTCTACACCTCGGGGATCTAGTAACTATCTCCTCACCACGGGGCTTTCCTCCTGCCCAGCATGGGGGGGGGGAGTGGCAAGCGGGGGAAGATGGAGAGGGTCAAGGACAAGTCCCGTGTGGTCTTGTGCTCTGTGCTTAGTCTGTTTGAGGTCCAGGGAACTGAAAAAAAGGGGCTTCCTTTTTTTTTGGAGGTGGTAACTGGCCATGCTGGGCATTCTGGGCCATACTGGACCCTTCTGCTGAGAGGGCTGTAGTGACTCCACGTATCAGCAGAGGGAGCCTGGGGCTGCACGGAGCCTGGGGCTGGGTGTCCCCGGAGGGAGTCGGGACAGGGATGGGGACATCTCCCTGGGAGATGACAGCAGTTCTTCTCTCTCTGCCCAAAGAACTGCTCCTCCTGCCTGGATTAGTCCTCACAGATCACAGAATATTCTTAGTTGGAAGGGACCCAGAAAGATCATTGAGTCCAACTCTTACGTAAATGGCCTGTATGGGGACTGAACCCACAACCGTGGTGTAATTAGCACCATGCTCTGACCAGCTGGGCTAATATCCTTTTTTTTTTCTCCCCCAAAAAAGATTTTCCCCCTGTTTTAATCTCCCCACTTTTTTTTCTGATGCTGATCCTGGGAGCAGGCACTGATGAAGGCAAAGCAGGAGTTGATTTCTCCAGCCTCCCAGACACTCTGCCAGCACCACATCCCAGTCTGGGTGGGACCCTTGGCTCCTGGTCTCCCTGGAGGGACCAGAGCACTTCACCTCCGGGCTATTCCCATCTCAACCCCCAGGACCAGGATCTCACTTCCATGTAGCCATGGGTCCCTGTTAGCTGAGATTTACTGCCATCCCAGCCTTGCCTTTCAGCTTTTAATAGACTGTTTATGGGATGCCTGTAATAAACTCCAGGTTTATCTTGCCTGTGAAATCCAACTCCTTTCTTCCCTTGTCCCTGGCTGCTGACGCCACCGCCCGTCGGCAGCCTGTCGGCCGTGCTCTGGGAGGGAGGGCTTCCCGCAGGGAAACTGAGGCAGGGAGAAGAATCTTCCCTGAGATTTCCCCCTCTGTGTCCTAAGCTCCACTTGAGCCGTGGGAGCCGGGTGGATGGTGGAGGGTTTGCCCAGCCCCAGCACTTGGAACCTGGGCAAACCCTCCCACCCAGCAGTTTTTGCACCCTTGCTGAGCTGTGCCTCAGTTTCCCCTTCCCATCCTTCTTCCACTGGGAATGGGTGCCCCTTGAGGTGGTGGACAGGACCCCTCTCAGTCACAGGGAGGGCCAGCTCTGTGCTTTTTCCTGGCTGGTTTTGGGTGGAAGGGCTGGTTGAGGTGGTGCTAGGAATTCTTGGGGGGCTCTGTACCGCAGCTCACATCCCTCCACCATTCCTCTCTGCAGCAATGTGCAAGGAGACAGCCAGACGGGCATCTGCATCACCATTGAGCCTGGCTTGCTGCTCAAGGGTGATATCTTGGTAAGGATCCTCAGCTCAGCTCCTGGTGTAGCAAGCAGCCAGGGGTTGGGTGGTCTCCTTGCCTCAGGACCCCCAGATTTCCCCTTGTCTGGGTCTGGGGGCTTGTTCTGATGGCCCATCCCCATTCCCCTCTGCAGCTGAAGTGCTACCACAAGAAGTTTCGCAGCCCTACCCGTGACGTGATTTTCCGTGTGCAGTTCCACACGTGTGCTGTGCATGATCTTGATGTCGTCTTTGGCAAGGAGGACCTGGATGAGGCCTTCAGAGGTAACTGCCCTGGCACTTTCCTGCTCCAGACTCCCTCATCCTCCTGCCCCTGTAACTCTGGTGTCATCATGGGGACGTCTGGGCACCCACCCCAGATCCACCCCTGCTGAAACAGGGCACCCCCTGCTCTGTCTGCAGGGTGTGGTGCTGCTCAGGAAGTGGTGGCACCATCATCCCTTTCGTGTCCAAAACCATTACTGATGCAGAGGGACTGCCTCAGGGTTGTTTTGGGGGCTAAGATGCACTGCCCCATGAAGGGATATCCCCTAGCAGCTCCCAGCCTTAAGCTGGTCTGTAGGCGTGTTTGGGGTGACTGGCTACTACTGGAGGTATGGATAGAGTTAGTCCCTTTATTCTGCTCTCTCCTTGCCAGATGACCGCTTCCCCGAGTATGGGAAGGTGGAGTTTGTGTTCTCCTATGGCCCTGAGAAGATCCAAGGTATGGCTGGCTCAGTGCCATGGGGATTTGGAGCTGGATGCTGTCTCCTTTCCCTCTCCTCAACTGTATCCCCTGCTCCCTCCCTTGTGACCTCCACCTGCCCCATTGCAGTCCCTTTGTCACCAGGGTGGGATGAGGCATCCAGGCAGTAAGGCTGATCTAGGAGCACCCATGGATGCCCTATCTCTCTCGCTCTCTTCCCCAGGAGGCTGCTCTCCAAAGCCCTTGCTGGCCCGGGAGAGATGGAAGGAATGTTTGGCAATGAAGGACTCCCTTGCTCAGAAAGTCCAGACCCATGCACACTCACTGTCAGTCTGTGTGCCGGTCTCTAGGCAACCCCAAAAGCCCCAGGCAGTCTTGTACACCTTGTTTGTGAGTCTCAGTGTACATCCTGTGCTCATCCATGTCTTGATGCTGCCCTTCCTACAGGAATCTCCTGCCTTGTCCTATGGCTCCTGTTCTATTTTCCTTGCATGCACTTTTTTCCACCTGTTCCCCCATTCCACCCTTGCTGGTTCCATTGTCATCCTGTCTGACCATCCTGCCTCTTTCCAGGCATGGAGCACCTGGAGAACGGGCCCAGTGTTTCTGTGGACTACAACACGTCCGACCCACTCATCCGCTGGGACTCCTACGAGAACTTCAACATCCAGCGTGAGGACAGTGCAGAGGGGGCCTGGGCTGAGCCACCCCTGCCCAGCAAGCACCTGGAGAAAGGTTAGGGCTCACAAGGTGGTCAGTGGCCAAAGTGTCCACATGGAAATACCCCCTACCCCAGGAAAGTGGACACTGGTGGGCAGCAGAGCTGGGGACAGGTGGCAGCTGGTGGGAGCAGAGTGGCCATGGGATGGGAGAGGAAGATCTTGTGGACTTTGCCTTCTGCCACTGTGCCAGGGAGCTTAGGCTCTTTTTTTCAGCACTTTGCTGTCAAAGTCCCTGTTTGCACAAGCAGAGTCCAGCCGTAGTTTATGACCCAGAGCTTTTGGAAATCCAAACCCCATGTCTGCAGGACCATTAGGTATCCCAGCTACTTCCTCATGCTGCAAGCACAGCAGGATGTAGCTGTGCCTTAGTTTCCCTGAGGGTGAGGATGTCATACTGGCCTTGGAGAGTCTGCTGCATCTCTCAGAGCTGGGAAAAGCCCCTTGAGCACCCATTTTGTTGCAGCAAGTTGACTGCTGTCACCCACTTGGCAGGAATGGGCAGGACTTGTATGTTGAAAGGTGGGGGGCCCCTGTCCTGGAGGCAAGGCCACCCGTGGCCAAGCAGATGCCTGGACTTTCCTGGCCAGATCTGGAGAGGCGTCCCTGGAGCAGGGACAGCTGCAGTCCGTGATGTCCCTGAAGGTCACCGGCTGCTTCGAGTGGGAGCTGTGGATGCCATGCTTGCAGAGGAGGGTGGGGGCTCTGGGTGCCTGGGGCGGGCGAGAGTGTCTCTGCTATGGTGGTCACATGGAACCGGACCTGGGACGGCTCTGTGGAGCTGGCACGGGCACTTGCCTTGGCACAGGGCAGTAAACAGGCAACTCGTGATGTGCAGGCTCAGCTATGCGGTAGGAGCTGGGGAGCTGTGGGTCCAGCCTCAAGCTGGCAAGACTGCCTGGCAGCCCCCTCCTGCCTGCAGAGACCTGAGTGCCTCATTGCATGTGTTCCCCTCTGAACCCTGGGCCAAAGTTTCTGCACCCCTAGCCCCTCACAGGGCTGCAGGGGTACCCCTGGATTCATCTCTGTCCTCTCATGGGGGTCTTGGTGAATATTGGGGCTGCAGAAGTGCCCCAGGGCTCCTTTCCATTCCCCCTTGGGGGGTCTTAGCAGACGTCAGGGCTGTGGAGGTGCCTCCATGCACCGACTTGGCTGTCCTCTGTGCTGGGAGGGTGGCAATAGGGAGTGAGGGCACCTTGAATTTTTAAACATTGCCCCAGTTTGGAGATGAGCCGGGACTGTGGAAGGTTGAAGCCACAGGCAGAAGGCTGCCCTCTGACCCCTGCCAGCACAAGTAGCTGCAAGAAGCCCATCTGTAAGGGGTCTTTCCCCAGCTGTCCCATGGGCTACTTTGAGCAGTGGTGGTGGGAGTTGGTGAGGGCTCAAGGGGCTCCCATCTTCTTCCCTCTCTGTTGTCACTTTTCCTCTTTTCCAGCCTGTCCCGAGCCAGGATGGGGGCTCTGGTGTCCGGCTGTGCAGGGGGGGTCCCTGTTTATGGTCGTTCTTGCCTTATTTGGTCAGGGAATTGCACGCCACATTTTTGGCACCACCAGGCGTGAGCAAGCGGTGTCCGGGGGTGGAGGGGGGTGAGGTTGGCACCGGGACCCACGCTGAGCTGGGATCAGCCGCTGCTCCTTGTCCCTGCCACTGCCCGTCCTGCCATTCGGTGAAGGCTCCCCACAGACCGTCGCTGCAGCCTGGGCCAACGGGATCGGGATCGCCTGCCAAACGGTGGGTTCCCCCATGCCACCTCTCTGCTGGCCACAGCCGCTCTCAGTGGCAGTGGCTGCTCTTTCTCCAGCAGCTTTGTCTCAGCACGGAGCACCCATAAGGGCTGGGGGGTGCCTGGCAGGGTGGGATGGTCCTGTGGGACCCCAAAGCTGGAGAGGCAGGTGGGTGGCTGGGGATGGTGCCTGTCCTGGTGTTCCCCTCGCCTCTGCTGTGCTTATCTGTGGGGACTTGGAGAAGGGAAAACTCATTTGCAGTGGGGTCATCAGTTGGCTAAGCTCTTCCAGAGCAGGAGGCATGAGAGGGGGATCTGTACCCCCACATCTTCCTCTCTGGCTGAGGGGACACAGCTGGATTCAACAAGCTCTCTGTGAGCCACTTCCATGGGACATGCTGGCCCCATCAGTGAACTCGCCCTCTTTCTTTGCTCAGCAAGGTCTCTGCTGCCCACTGTGTTTGGGCTGCCCCATGGTCCTTAGGGAGAGTGGGGTATGCTGGGATTCCCCCACAGCCTGTCCTTCTGCCCCTCATCCATGTCCGCACAGCCTGGGGAAGGCAAGTGGCTCTGCGGGCGCTCCTTCCTCTTCCTCGAAAGGGCTTTGGGGTCAGTGGTGGCTGCATGAGAGGTTCCTGCTGCAGTCCCCATGGCCATTGGTTGGCTGAGGGTGTTTGAAGGCCGAAGGGAGGTGATGGCATGCTTCTTCTTCTGGCTGTTTTTGCAGTTGCCAGCACTGTGGTAGCTCTCCTTGGGGTGCCAAGCTGGCTCCGGGGAGGCAGGAGGAGGCTAGAAGCTGGATGTGGCATTGCTGGGTGTGCAGCAGGTTGGAGGATAGCTGCAGAGAAATGTTTGGGGTACTGCAGATGCTGGTGGGTAACTCTGGGAGGAGATCGTTAATGGCCTGGTTTGGTTTTGCTGAGAAAACCACTGCTGATGGAGAACAGGGTGCTGGGGCTGGCATGGAGTCAGTGGAGGGGTTGTCCTCGAGGTCTGCATGTGTGATTGCTCTGCCATCCCAGGGTGGTGTGAGAAAATGTGAAAGGGCTGGGCATGTGTCCCCAGCCCAGCAGTTCCCTGTAACCACTGGTCCTTGGACCCACCCTGGGCTGGTCCTGCCTCCCCCATCTTTTTACCGGGCCTGGAAGAGAGTGGCCAGGGCCTGGCCAAATCCAACATCTGCGAGAGAGTTCCTAAATCCCCACCTGAGTCATGGTTCTGGCATAGGGCTCCCCTGCAGCTCATCCCCACTCACAGGGCAGGGCTGGCCGGGGTGGGGACTGGGAGGAGCATCCCACCCTTCCAGTGAGGGGAGGTCACAGCAGAGCCTGAACTGCGTGTGGCAAAGGTCAGGGGGTGCTGGAACCCCACAAGTGGAGCTGGATGCTGATCCTACCCTTTTCCATGGAGGAGAAAGCCCCTCCATGGGGTTGCTGTCATCTGTTTGTCCCCCAGGAGTGGCATCTCATGGGGCACACCTTTCCTAGTGGGGTCAAATCCTGTCCCACTTATCAGGAGGGGCTGAGGCTGCCCAGGAGGGTAGGCCAGGCTGTGCAGAGATGGAGAGCCAAATGGGCCAGGCCAGAGCTGTTAAATCCATTGCCGGAGCTGCTGGCAGGCTGCTGCTCTCCCCCTGCGGCTGGATCTGTCCCTAGGCCAGGCTTGATGAGGAGGGGGGCCACTGGCTCTCCTCTTGCCTTCACCAGCTGACTAAAGCTGAAGGAATCCACTTCCCATTCCTTATTCTGCCCCTCTCTGCTGCTCTCTGCTCCATCTCCTGCAAGGTAAGGGTGAGCTGAGGTGGGCATTTTGGAGGGGATTGGGGATCTGTGTGGGCTGGATGGGAATTCACAGGGAGTGTCCCCTTTGCTTCTGGTTATTCCTCATTGGAGAAATGCTGGAGCATCTGTGGGCTTGGCGAGACATTTCAGCTGGAGTGTGGCTATTCCCAGGGCAGGATCTGTCCTCTGACCTGGTATTTGGGGTTGTCGTGTGGGGTGGTGATGGGGTTTGTTCCCACTGGGACCAGGAACCAGGCAGGGCTGGGATGCAGGGAGAGAGAGCCCAGCTGGTGGAAGCTCAGCCCCTTCTCTTCCCCCTTTAAACTGTCCTTAAAGTCAAAACTTGTAGCAGTTCCTGTGCTTAGGGCTGGAGCTGTCCCCTGGCAGGAGTGGGGAGCTCTGTCTCTGCGCTCCCGCAGCCGACACGGCTGGGACAAAAAGTAAGGCAGAGAAGCAAGCAAACTTTGGAGGTTTTGGAAGGACGCTGGCTTGGCATGTGGTATTATCTGGGAGCAAACAGGGCTGTGAGTCAGGGGGCCGGCTGGAAACACTGCTCTCATCCCCTGCCGTCATCCATGGGGGTGTGGGAAACGTGCAGTTTGGGGGATTAGAGTGGAAGAGCCTCACGTTTTGCCGAGGATGTTGGATCCGTTGAGGTGTGGAGTCCTGAGCATGGGTTCAGGCGAGGGCCTGGACGTGGGGTGGGCTTGCTGTCACCTGGACCAGCAAATCGTCAGCGCCATCCTAGCATGGATTTTGCTTGGAGTGGAGCAGTTCAGTCTCAGACAGCTCTGGACTGAATGGGATCGTGCCATAACTCCTGTCACAGAGCAGGGCCGTGTGTGCATCCCGAAAACAGTGCTGGCGTGTCCACGCTGTGCCCGTGGTGCTGGCAGGGCAGGCAAGGGGATTGTGAAAATGGGTTGGCAGGGTCGGTGGTTTGTCCATGGCTGGTTTCCACCCCTCTTTAGCTGTGTAGTTATTTCAGATGGAAACCCAAGTCTCCAGCAAGACATTTGAATTTGCAGACCCGTCTGGATTTCAGCATCATGTGTGGCTTGGAAGTACATCCCCACCCTGAATGTGTCGCTGCTCTTTGGGGACAGGTGTGACGCATGCACACAGGAGCCGGGCAGGGCTGGGTGTCTTAAATGAGGGGGTCACCCAGCGGGGTGATGCTCAGTGCACGGTGCGAGGCGGGCAGGCTGTCCAGCTGTCCGGCTGTCTGTCCTGCCTAGGAAACAGTTAACGCGGCGGAGCCCTGCCTGTGGAGGAAGTAGTTAATATTCATAGCTGGAAGCTGTCTGTCTGGCTGTCCTCCCTCCATGGCTCCCACCCTCTCCGCACCTCACTGAGGTTAACTCGGGCTGGGGCTGGAGCTTGGGCGGCCCCGCCGCCCTCCCCGCGCCGCTCCCCTTCCCCTCCCGCTCCTCCCTGTGGTCCCTGTGTGGTCTGGGGCGGAGGGGAGCACGGCCGCACCTCCTCGCCTCCATCCCATCTCCGCCACCTTCGGCTCTTCCATCCTCCCCTCCAGCTCCCCGTGTCCTGGGGTTCCCCGTATCCCACCCCTTCCGGCGCCCCGCCGCCGGCCGGGTGCCCCTCTCGCGGCCCCGCGGGACACGGCGCTGGGAAGGGAGTAGCTCCCTCCGCGAGAGGGAAAGCAAAGCCAAAGGGACAAACGCCAACCCAAGCCAGCTCCAGGCCGTCGGCTCCTGTCCTGGACGGACACACGGAGCTGGCTGCGGACGCCGTTCGAGCTGCCGCCACACCAGGTGCCCCTGGAAGGCTCTGGTGCTGGAAGGGGTGAAGGAAAGGGATTTTGCTTCCTGCTCCGTCCCTTGGCCTGGGATCTTTTCATTCCCGTCCCTTTTGGTAAGTCCTGACTTTGCTTTTCTTTGGTCTGGGGGCTGGGTGGGGAATTCATGGCTGTGGTGACCCACGGCTCAGGGGATGGGGTTGCTCCGTGCCATCATATCTGGTTACAGGATGAAACCAGCGATGAGGAGGCTGAACTCTTCCCTGTGAGATTCAGCTCACACCCCAGATCCTGCAAAGGGTCCCGGGATCCCAGGGTCTTCCCTGCAGGAACGCAGAGATGCATTGGGGCCAGGGCTCTGGGTGGTGGGGAGTGGAGGCAGCAGGTGGGATGTTCCTGGGTGCGGGACGGGGGGAGACACGGTGATGCCTCAGCCTTATCTTCTGCACTGGTGCATAGCTGTGGACAGGATTTATGCTGGTGCATGATGCTGTGTGCTGCACCCCACTGCATGTGAGGCAGATGCCTGGGATTTTGGGGATGCAAGCTGACCCCCTCAAGCGTTGTCACACTTTCCTGGACCAGTTTTTTTACTGGGTGTAGCCACAGGGTGCTGGGGAGGGAGAGGGCAGAGCATTTCTCCTCTGGGGCAGTGAGCCTGGCAGCAGGGCTGGGACCCGGCTCAGAGCTTCTTGCAGCTGCCTCCATTCAGCTGGAGCAGATAGAGCCAGAACAGAGCTGCGTCCGGGGCTGAGCCCACGGCAAACCCAGCCCACGATGGGATGGCACAGTCTGCCAGGCTGGAGCTGCTCTGACCTTCAGGGATGGAATCTGACCTTGCTGGGAGCTGGAGACACTTTGCAAATGGGGTCCTGAGAGCCTGCTGCTTTGAGGGTGGCTGGTTTGGCTAAGGCGTTCTGTCCCATTATCCCTTAGTTTTTATCTTATTTTATTTTATTTTATTTTATTTTGTTTTATTTTTAAAAATTTTATTTTATTTTATCTTCTCAGGTGACAAGCAATAGATAGTCATATGAGTGATAGTGTGGCCCAGGGTTAGTGGAGGAGGCTTCAGAGTGGCAGTGAATAGCAGGATTTGTCCCATGGCATCAGAGCCCAGGAGGTCCATGGGGCTGAGGACAGGATGAGCAATCAGGTGTGGGTCAGAGCAGCCATAGGACGAGGGCTTGGCTGATGGCTGAGCTGTCACAGGCTCTTGCTTACTACCCTGGTACTGCTCTTGAGGGGCAGTCACCAGCCCCCCTATGTCCCCTCCTAGCCAGAGGTTTTGGGGAAGGTGGGACATAACACTCGGAGCTTTCTGGCTCTGCCATGAACTGTATTGTGTCCCATCCTGACCTCTCTTGGAGACATTTCTCCCAGCCGTGGGGCAGTACCCAGCCCAAAGAGTAATTAAAGCCTTTCCCGTTTATTTTCTCCCTAGGCACCATGTGCTTACATTTATATTTATTTATTCCCTTTTGCTTTCCTTTCCTTTGCCCTTTTTATCCCAGCCCCCATCCTGGCTTTTGCCCTGTTTCCCGAGACCAGCCAGCACCCATTGCTGCCATCAGACAGGAGGGCTGTGCCTTTCCTCCCGTCTCCAAGCAATGTCTCAGCCTGTCCAGCATTGACACTGCCCTTGGATATGCTGCTTTTTTCTTTTTCCCTCCATGGAAAGGGTTTTCCTCTCTCTCTTCCCCTTTTCCCTAGTAAGGGAGGTGTTGTGGAGTTAAATGCTGCTGGCTTCTGGCTTTACTGGCTGGATGAAGAAGCGCTGAGTCTCTGGGAGAAATTCTCATCCTTTCCCATACTGAGTGCCCAGAGAGGACCTTGCTGCGTGGTCCTGAGACATCTTCAAGCCAACGGGAGGCTTTGGGGGCTCAACTGCCTCCTTGGGATACTGCCAGTGGGGGTTCAGGAGTGGAAAATCAGCGACAAGGAGAGGGCCATGCCTTGGTAGGACTTGGGCTCGGTGTTATTGCCCCCCTCTGCTGTATGGTGAGGGGGTTGTTGGCGTGGGAGCTGCTGGAATGCGGGTGCGGCGGCGTGGGACTGGTTAAGCTGTCCCGGCTCGGAAGTGTTTTGCTTGCAGATAGGACCGCTCTGATTTCACACTATCGTGTTAGGGCCGTCTTCCGTCCCTGAGTCAGCCGCCTGGCCCCCCGCCAGGGAAGAGTCATTTTTTCCTCCAAAAGAAAGTGTTTAACACTGCTCGCGGGACCTTCCAGGAAACCTCGTCAGGGAGCTGGAAAAACAAGAGTTTGCAGCCTAGTCGGTGCTGCGCTTGCTCTGGCAGGGGGGGATGCAGCTTGGGAATGATTCCCATTGCTGTCAGTGGTCGAGGTCCCTCTCTATCCCCAAAATCTGTCTGCTCCACTTGGAAAGGTTTAAAGTGTGCAGCTGGTTGTGGTGTTGGTGCTGACGGATGTGATGGGAGCTGGGGGCTCAGAACTGGAGTGCAGGATTACTGGTGGTGATGCTCCCATGCCCTGGCTACCCCCCAGCCTTTTGGGGCTGCGGAGCAGAGCCAACTGCCTGCACTGGACTTGAATCATGGTGCCGGGACCTTCCTGGGGAGGAGGTGCCGCATGTTCAGGGTTGGGCAGTGGCACTGCTGGTGCGGAAGCTCTGGGGCAGACTGACCTGGCCTGAGAGAGGGAAGGGAAAGAACAGAAAGGATGGGAGCCTGTCTGTAGCCAGGGAAGAAAAAGTCAAGGATGTCTGTCTGGCTGGATCCATGCATCATCTGGGAAGAGAGTGGGCAGGGAGAGGGAAGGTGGGTCTGTGGTTCATCTGTCCTTCACCCGTGGGATGAGTACATCCATCCAGCTGGAGACACAAAGAGCTGCAAGGCCACATCTTGACTGCCTCCACCCGTCCTCCTACGGCCTGTGGTGCATCTCCTTCACCCTCCCTGTTTGCCTCCCTGGTGCCACGTGGCCCTTTGGGGCTGGATGAGCCCTGCGGAGCAGCAATGGCTGACTGTGTGGGTAGCCCCAGCCCTTGCCAACCATGAAGAAGAATTGCCAGGAATGATGCCTGGAAGTAGGGCAGGGGATATTTGGTGGATCCCAGGGGAGCAGGCAGTGCTTGCATGCAAATCGGGGGGCTGTGGGGGCATGGGGATGGGGAGGATCTGGCTCCGATGTGTCTGCATGGTGGCGCCGGTGGGAGTGTGGAGGGTGCCGAGGAGACATCGATGCTGGTCGTTAAGTGTTCTGGCACACGGAAGAAATCGAAATCACCAGCTAATGGGACCCATTAGCTCCGTGCAGAGAGCCAGCAATTGATCTGGGGTCTCGTGTTCGTTTCTCCCCTTGCAGAAGTTGGGCACACGCAAGGGCCCCTGGATGGGAGCCTCTACGCTAAAGTGAAGAAGAAAGACTCCCTTCACGGCAGCACCGGTGCCGTCAACGCTGCCCGACTCCCGCTCTCGGCAGCACCCAACCACGTCGAGCACACACTCTCAGTGAGCAGCGACTCGGGCAATTCCACCGCCTCCACCAAGACCGACCGGACTGATGAGCCGGGGGTGACCGGGGCACCCAGTGGCCAGGCGGTGTTGAGCCCTGAGGAGAAGCAGGAGCTGGATCGTCTCCTTGTTGGCTTTGGCTTGGAGAGTGCGCCGCCCATGCACAACCACGTGCCCGGCCCTGTGCCGGCACGCCTGCCCGCCATGCCGGGCCGCCACGTGGTGCCGGCTCAGGTGCACGTCAATGGGAATGCCGCGGCACTGGTGGCCGAGCGGGAGACGGATATCTTGGATGATGAGCTGCCCAACCAGGACGGGCACAGCGTGGGCAGCCTGGGCACGCTCTCCTCCTTGGATGGCACAACCACTGCCAGTGAGACCGGCTACCAGGAAGCACCCCGGGTGGGCAGCCTGTCATCGCTGCCCAATGGCCCCTCGAGCTGCAATGGGGCTGAGAAGCTGCTGAAGGAGGGGCTGTACGATGCTGAGCCGCTCTCCAATGGTGGCTACCCCTACAACAACCAGAACACCCTGATGGGCCACCACCTCCATGACACACTGCCTTCCTTGCGGCCCTCGGCATCCACTCAGGAGCACCTGGCTGGCTACCCCCAGCGGCTGCCCGGCTCC
>NW_008236764.1:178550-190765 GCF_000691975.1 Corvus brachyrhynchos
ATGCCTGAATTCCCCGGGGCGCCCTCTCGCCGGGAGATTGAGCAGTCCATCGAAGCACTGGATGTCCTCATGCTGGACCTCGCACCTGCTGTCCACAAGTCGCAGAGTGTGCCTGCCACATCCCGTCAGGACAAGCCAGCCGGATCCCTGCCTTCCTCCCTTTCGACCCAGCCCATTGCTGGTCTCTACTCCCGGCCAGCTCCGCAGGTGGCCCAGCCGAGGTCCTTTGGCACATCTGTGAGCCCCGTGGTCTCCGAGCCCGGGGCCAAAGCCTATTCTCCCGGAGAGCTGGACTATGGGGTGCATGAGTATCGGGAAACCTATTCGCCCTACAGCTACCAGCTGGCACCGCTGCCGGAGCCCAGGAGCTACAGCCATGCCCCAGGTGGAACACAGATGGGCACTGTCTCACTCAGCACCTCGTGCTACAGCCCTCTGGGGTCTCAGCAGCAACTCACCTCCTCCCCACCTTCCCCCACTGTCCCAGCACAAAACCAGATGCCCCTCAAGGGACCGGAGAGCTATGAAGACCTGTCGAGGTCGGCAGAAGAGCCCTTGAATCTGGAGGGCCTGGTGGCCCACAGGGTGGCAGGTAGGATTCTTTGATTCCTTGGGGGGATGGGGAGGATCGCATGTCCCGAGGTGCTGGAGCATGTGGGGGTGGCATACATGGTGGAGCTGGGGATAAGTGATGCAGAGACTCCTTGTTCGTGCTGGATCTGGGCTTGGGACTGAGCCACCTGCCATGGAGACGTGCAGGGCAGGGGAGCAGCCTGGGCTGCTCTTCTTTGCTGAGATCCTCCTTTGCAGCTTGCTGTCTGCAGCAGCATTGCCCAGAGGTGGGAAGGGGTGGCTGAGAGCGTCAGATCTCCCCCATCCTCACCCCATTGGGGTAACAGGGCTGGTCCATCCCTGGTGGCAGGGCCAGTCACTGGGGGGATTTCTTTCTTTTGGGGAGAATATGCAGAGTTTGAGAAAATATTTTCATCTCTGGCTGAGGTTATCCTGCCTGTACCCCACTTGGGCATGGTGCTCTCCCTGCCCAGAGCGTGATCTGGTGTAGGGTCCCAGCAGAGAACTTGCCTTGTGTTTGATGTAGCTGCTCTCATCCCTGATTTCAGTCTCTGCTTTCCCCCCTGGATTGCTGAGTTCAGTGCTTGGACCTCCTCCCTGGGCAGCTGTGATGCTGCTGGAGTGGGGACTAGGCTGTTGCCTGTAAGCTGTAATTCTGTGCAGCTTTGCTCAGGGCGGTTTGAATCTGGACCTAGCCATGGGGCAGTGCTCAGGGGCTTGGAAGACATTTCCCTGCCAGAGGGGTTTGGTGCTTGGCTGGGTGCACGGCCGAGTGTCAGTGCTGTGGCTGGATGAAGGCATTAACTCTGCTGTGGAGGGGAAGCTGCATCCACCAATGCCCTGCCTTCCTGCAGCTCTAGCTCAGGGGCTTAGGGGACACAAGAGTGTCCCAGCCGCCCTGGAAGAAGGTGCCATGGCACTGTGGCAGCTTGGTGCCCTCCTTCCCCACTGCTTTGGTTGCAGTTGTTCAATTGTGGAGCGACTATTGGGAAAGGTTTGGGGCTGTGGGCCAGCTCGTGATGCTGGGGCTTGGCAGCTCCGTCCCTTCCAACTCTGTGCTCAGTCCAGAAACTCGCCCGGCATTAGAGGGAGGGGGAAAAGGCTTGGCTGGAAAAATCCAACAGCATCAACCTCCCAGGAGTGGGGACTGAGTCACAGGGTGGGGGGCAGGAGGGGTGACAGTGGCAGGAATGGAAATGAGGAGGGTCATAGAGTCGTTGGAGGAAGTTTGCATCCGTCTGAACCTGACCTCAGTGATCCAGATCAGATTCACAAAGGGTTGTGGGGCTTCTGCAAAGAATTTAAACAAACCTAAGGAGACACGGATGCCCAAACTATGCTGTATGTCTGGACTTAATATTATAAGCAGCACATGCCTGCCCTCCCCTGCCGCCCCATATGAAGTATTAAAATGGGCTGCAAAAGAGGACAGCTCTAAGGAGAGGAGGAAGAGTATTTGCAGTGTGTGGGAAATGGATTTTTGATGGTGTCTACCAGAAAAATCCATTCCCCCAACCCTGGGGTCAGGTCCTCAGGGCTGGGCTGGGGTCACTGTCATGCCCCTGCAGCTACTGGGCTTCTCAGGGAGGAGAGAGGCATCTGGGGAATGGTGCCCAGCCTGTGGCCACCTGTCTCTGCTGGAGCTGGGCTGTCTGTGCTGAGGTGGGGACAGCGCAGGCGGGTGGCCTGACCTCTGGCAGGAACAAGGTGTCCTGAAGCCAGCATTGGGAGGGGACAGCCAGCAGGGACAGTGGGGCATGGACATGTTTGTTTACATTCCCTGCTGCTATAAATTGCCTGCATGTCCTGGTGTAGAGATGAGGAGCATCTCACACCTCCTCTGTTCTTGGTGGGGAAATGCTCCCATTCCTTCTTCCCGCTGATGATGGAGGGGAAGAGATGGCACAGGGCAGCACTGGCATGCCCAGCACCTCTCCACAGGGAGGAGGTGGTCCTGTCATCCTTTAAGTCCCTCTCATCTCCTAGCAAGGCATCTGGGGTCACCCCTTCTTGTCCCAGCCCTGAGCATTCTGTGGTGGAGGGGACCTGCATGGTGCAATCTCTGAGGGGTTGGTGATGGGGCATTTGTAGTGTTGCACAAGGCTATATATGGCTAGGAGGCACCATTGATTTCCCATGTGGGTTTATGTGGTGCCTGGAGCCAGGCAAGTTGGCTGATGGAAAAGCAGCTCCAAGCAGAGGCCGAGCTCCCTGAGACCCCAAATGACCCCAGAGTCATCTGTTGGACCCCAGCTAATATTTTCTCTTCTTTTCTCTCTCTCTCTCTCTCCCTGTTGTATCTTGTGGCATTTGTCCTGTGTGCCCCTTCCTCTCTCTGTGGGGGGACTGTGTCTGTCCTCTGTGACCTCCCACCCTCCTTGCACTCCCTGTCCTGGTATGCTGGCAGAGTACAACGCCAAGCTCAGGGAACTCAACAAGAGCACCAAAGTCCCCCGTCCTCCTCTGAACCAGCAACGGTCCTTCTCTGGTTTGTTCATTCCACCTCCTTCCTTTCCCCTCCTTCCTTGTTCTCCAACCTTCCCATCCATCCTTCTTCCCTCTCCTGCATCCTTCACTCTCATCCTTCCTTCCTTTTCCCATCTTCTCTCTCTCCTTCCCTTTCATCCTTCCTTCCTCCTCTATCACTGCATGCTGAGTGATCTGTGTGTTGCATGGATGTGGGATGGAGGGAGACTCAGGAGATCATCTCCATGCAGGATTGATCCCTTTCCTCAGCAGAGTGATGGTCAGAGCTCCCATTGAGCTCTTCCAGTGATGGGGGAGCCCCTGGCCCTGGATATAGGCTCCCCTGCCCACGCTCGGTTTTGCATCTCATCCAAGCCTGGGGTTTTCATTGCTGGGCCAGTTCTGGACCCTTCCTAAATCCCCTCCAGGCTTTGCCCTGACCATGGCCTCACCCCTTTGGGAAGGAAGGGCTGGGGTGCAGCTCCACAGAACCCAGATTTAACCAGCTGTCAGCCCAGCAGGGTCTCTCCTACATCAGTTTAGGGATCCCCCTGGGTTGGTCTGCAGCTGGAGGGTGTGGGCTGCTGAGACTACATTTTATGCAGTGTGACTTTGCTCCTTGGAGGTGAGTCTGCCCTGGGTGATGCGTGCTGGTGGCCTGCTTGGTGCTTGTTGTGCACCCACTTGTCCCAGGGCAAGGAGAAGGTGGTAGATGGAGTGGGGCTGGGGAGTCACCAGCTTTCTGTGTGACCTTTCTCTCCCCACTGGCGCTGTGGGTTTCTCCCCAGGAGGACCAAAGAGGTTTGAACCCTCTGAGCCCTCAGCACAGAGTAAGGTATTTTATCGTGCCCATTTGGGGTAATCAGGTGGGAGGTGGGGAGTAGTCTGTGCTGGGACTGGGTGAGCTGGGCTCTGGTGAGGAGCAGCACAGGATAATGTCTGTTCCTCATGCAGGCAGGGAGTGAGTTTGTATCTCTCTTCCCTGGGTGTTGTGTGTCCCTGTCTGGCTTTATTTGCTGAGTGCAGATCCCAAGAGCCTTGGGACGCGTCTTTGTTCTCTCCTGTCCACCATGGGGATATCACCTGGCTCCTGCCTGGCAGTAGTTCTAGCATCTCATGGCCTAAAAGCAGATGCCTCCTGATTTGGCCTAAAAACCTGGCTCCCCAGCTGCAAAATTACCTGGGTTTGCCACCCCTCCTGTTGTGCTCCCTGCCACCCCAGCTGTTGTGCTCCCTGCCCTTCCCCAGCCCTAGAGCTGTGCTGAGTCTGAGGGCAGTGGTTGGTACTAGGTTAAGTACTTAAATGAGCAACAAGAGGAGTGACAGTGCCACAGGTGTTGGGTGTGAGGGTGAGGAGTGGGGTGCAGGCTGCTGCTCCCCCTTTGAGAACAGGAATCTGCCATCCTGCATTCGGCCAGGGAGTCCTTGGGAGTCCAGTGACAGTACCATGGCTAAGGGAGGCTGTATGTCTGCTGAGGGGGCAAAGCAAGCTAGGGAAAGGAGAGTTTGTTTTTCAAGCATAGTTTCCATCCCATAAATCACCCAGGGGGTCGGGGGAGCCATGCTCAGAGCCTGGGTTTCCTCCAGGCTTTGCTCTGGGCGGCCTGTGAGTTTCCCACTCTTCACTCCTGAACAATGAGTCCCTTTTTTCCCTTCTCCTCCCTCCCCTCCCTGTGGCCCCGGCCGCTTTCCGTGTCTGGGGAGTGGAGCAGCCAGAGCTTGCTGAGCTCCTGGGTGTCCCAATGGGCCAGATCCAGCACCCTGTGGTTAGGTGACGTGAAGCCCTGGGGATGGAGCAGGGGGTCCCATGCTGCACATGTGTGATGTGCACTGATAGCCAGGCTCCATCAATCTGCCATGGTTAGTGCTTCCCAAATGGAAAATTCAAAGCAAGACAGGCATGTACAGCTCGAGGAGCCAGTCCCTGCCTCTCTGAACTGCTCGGGCCCTGCAGCTCACTTTGGAATGGGCCAAGGGATGCTCCTGCTGATGCTCCTGCAGTGTTCAGGAGAGCCCATAGTGCACAAAATGGAAGGAAAAAAAAGAAAACATTAGAGTTTGCTTTATTTTTTCCCAGTATCTTGTTTCTCCCTGTGCTCACAACTGCAGGCTTCAGTTCCTTAAAGTGAAGAGCAGGACAAAAGATATGGGGTGGCCCTATGGAATACTGCCCATGCCTGCAAGGCAGCTTCCCAGGCACCCTCTCTGTGCCCCTCTTCTTTCTTTTTAATGGCCATCTCCCGTGCCGGTGAGCACCTGCAGAAGGGATCGGGAGTTGTGTTTCAAAGCTGCTCTTAGTGGAATTTTCCAGGCCGCCTCCGCGGCTGGAGCCAGCCCCGTTGGCTTGCGTCCCCCGCCTCGCAGCCTGGCCGCCTCTCCCCCCGAGCCGCGATTTTATTGTTGTTGCCATTCACTGGGCTGATTATTTAGAAATGCACCCAGGCCACCTCCTTCCCTCCTGCTCTCCCAGCCCTTTCCCCGCTCCCAGCCTTTTCCCCGAGCCGGGAAAGCTCAGATGCGTGTGCTGAGCAGTGAAGAGGGGAGGTCAGCGGGTGTGAGGCGTGGGTCCCATGCGGAGCCCCGGGGAGTGAGGGGAAGCAGCTGATGGCTGGTTTTCCTCCGCCAGCCCGTGGGAAAGGAGTTGGTGTTTTAAAAGTGCACTTCCTGGAGCGTGATGCTGGCCTTTCTCCTTTTTTTTTTTCTTCTCCTTTTTCTCTTTTTTTCTTCCCTAATATGCTGACCAAGGGGAGCATGAGTGCTCAATGATTCTGTGGGAAAAGTAGAGGGGACAGTGTTGTCACCTCTGCTAGTGGGTAGGAGTGAGTCCCACGGGGCTCTGCGCTGTGCCCCTGATATTCTGTGGGGTTGCTGTGCACTGAACCTGGCACCATCATCCATGAGCCCGGATTAACCTCTTCATCAGGCGAGGTGGGATGGAAAGTGTGTTTGGGAACTGTCAGGTGCTGGGAGAGTCGAGCTCCCCTGCCCTGTGCCAACTTTGTCTGTGTTCTTGGGCTTTATCCCAGCCCATGGGGATCTCCACAGCCCAAGAAAACCATTCTCCTGTGATGACTTGCTCACTCTGTTCTTCCCCCCAGGCTGTGGACATTGGTGGCTCATACTGCTGGGACCTGGGACGGAGGTTTGGGGGGAGATGGAGGGGAGACGCTGATCTCTCCTTTTAGAACGGCTTTGCACTGGGGACAGAGCAGCAGTGGTTTTTTAGGGTTCCCTGCACCATTCCTCTGTTGGGTTCTTTCTTCTTGATCCAGTGCTCCCTCTGCCTTGGGCACTCACAAAACCAGACTTTTTCCACTGCTGTGGTTGAAGCCACATCTGGCTGTGGGAGCAGGGAGGCAGTTGAATCCAGCTGTCCTTGTGCTGGGTGATCTGGTCCTTTCCCATTATGATGCTGTCAGGAGGCCCTGTTACTTCCCTGCTCTGCAGGGCTGGGCTGTCTGGGCTAATCTCAGGATGCTCTTGCCCCTTACACCTACTGCTGGAGGTTGTCCCTGGAAGTCTAATGGTGCTTGGGAGGGCTAGTGCAGCAGTTCAGCCACTAGCCACAACCCTGCCTTGCTTTATCACCTGGTCTGGGGTCGCTGCTGTAGGGTGTATCTGCTCCAGCTACCCATGCTGGTCTGGGGGTTTGATGCAATTGAGTTCTGAAGCTGAGACCTCTCAGGTCAGACCTGGAGCATCTCCTGCTCGTCCCCATCTCAGCTGGCAGCTCCTCACCCCTCTACCACCCTGTGCTTGCCCTGCAGGGGTGCAGTCCCGGGAGAAGCCTCTGGAGGAGAGCGCTGTCCCTGCCCGCAAGCGGACCCCCAGTGACAGCCACTATGAGAAGAGCTCACCAGAGCCCAGCTCGCCCCGCAGCCCCACCGTCCTCTCACCTGAGGTGGTCAGCACCATCGCGGCCAACCCTGGAGGGAGGCCCAAGGAGGTGGGCTGGAGTAGAGGAGTGCTGGGGTTGGGGGGTGGCTGACTGGGGACAAATGCCTCCAGGGAGGGGGATGGCTTGGTCAGCATTCACAGCATCTGTTGCATTGGGGATCAATGATGCTTCTTGTGGTGGTGGTGGTAGTTAGCAGGGAGGAGGTGAAACCCTTCTCTTTGCCCCCTCTCCTTGGGGTGTCCTAGAGGTTTGTGCCCATCATAGGGACGGGACTGACCCTTTCTTCTGCTCTCCCCAGCCTCACCTCCACAGCTACAAGGAAGCCTTCGAGGAGATGGAGGGTGCCTCCCCCACCAGCCCACCCTCCAGCGGCGGTGAGATTTCTCCCCCCACCCCAGCCTTCCCTGTGTCACCACAAACCCCTTGCTCCAACAGCTGTAAGTGCCATGGCTCTGGGAGGCAGAGGGGCTCCGTGGGTGGCTCTGGGCAAGCCAGAAATTTGCCAAGGGTCAGACAGCTCCAGGTTCCAGACACCCACCGCCATCTTAACCACTCCTCATCTCCATCCTCCTTTCTCCTCCACATTCTGCCACTCCGTGCTGCTGTCAGCATCCCGCTTACTTCAGCATCCCATGCTTGGCACCCTCATCTTGGCTTTTTCCCACCCTCCACTCACTGGGGTGTTTTTGGATGGGATCCAAAGGTGGGATGAGGAGAGAGGCATGCTTTCACCCCATCAGGGTCCTGCATCTCCCCATCTTTCCTGCCAGCATGGCATGAAGAGAAGCAAGACTGCTGTGGCGGGTGAGTGGGAGGGAGCCAGGAGGGAGTGAAGATCAGGAGGGCAGACTCACACACCATGTCACTTCTTGCTCGCAGTTTCAAAGGCAGGAGGGGAAAAAGGCTGGGATGCATGCCCTTTGTGTGCAGCTTGTCTCCGCTCCTCCGGTGCAGCGTCTCTGTTCTGACTAACCCTGACGCACTCACGGTGGGTTTGTGTGGACTGGGTTTGTGTGACCAGCTTGAGCGACAAACCCTGAGGAGCAGCCACACGTCGGCACAGCCTGACTCAGGCCAGAGCAGTGCAGTGGAGCAGCTGGTCAACTGGGAAACCCATTCAAAAGATGGCAGCCCCCCCATATCCTCTAAAACGCTTCTGTAGGCTGAAGGCTGAGGGATACTCTAGGGTTGGGGATGCTTGGGCTGAGTGCAGCCCCCTCTGATGCCATGTCCTGGTTGCAGTGAAGCCACCTGCCCCCCCCACAGCTCACCTGTGGGGCTTGGGGTTGTTCCCTTCTGTACTGTTGCTCTTCCTTCCCGGCACTCCTCTGATGTTTGAGCCCTGTCTCTTGGGAGGAGGAGACGAGTGTGGGAGCATCGTAGGGGTGCTTGGCAGCTCAGAAATGGCCCTGTTGTTCCTGGGGACTGAGAGCTTGGCCCTGGGGCAGCAGCAGCTCCTTTGGCAGTGGGTCAGTGGTTGGGGGATGAGTCACTTGCAGAGGTGATGGCAACAGCCTGGCTGGGGTTGTGGCCCCAAGGCCGTGCTGCTTATCCAGTGTCAGCCAGAGAAGCCTGGGAAGCTTGAAGCTGCAGCTTTCAGGCTTTGCCAAAGTGGCCCTGGGGGATACAGGAGCAATTCCTCTCTGTTGGGGGATGGTGGTCCTGGGAGAATTCCTGGCCCTGTGAGGATCCTGATGCTCATCAGCCAGCTGAGGT
Source organism: Corvus brachyrhynchos (assembly GCF_000691975.1). Lineage (NCBI taxonomy): Eukaryota > Metazoa > Chordata > Aves > Passeriformes > Corvidae > Corvus > Corvus brachyrhynchos. Next base: position 187,204 of record NW_008236764.1, read on the forward strand.
GTGAGCTGACATTGTGCCTTGGGGTCAGCTGGATTTGAGGAAATCAGACACCCACTGGGGAAGGTGCTGCCATCTTAGTTTCCCAGGGACTTGGCTGCTCTGCTGCTCCAGCCCCAGGCTGCTGGGCGGACCTAGCCTCAGGGCAAGGGTCTGGCTTTCCTCTGGAGCTCCCACCACCCACCGCCTCCCAGCCTCGCCACAGGCCCTGTGCCTGTGCTGCCAGTCAGAGATGTTCGAACACTGCTGGAGGCTCGTGCCCTTTGGTCCTTCTTGCTGAAGATGATGCCCTGAGGTTTCCCCTGGTATGGGAAAATACAGTGTCAGGGAGATGAGGCAAACCCAGTGGGTAGGAGGGGAGAAGAGGTGCAATCTGCGTGGGGCGGTCTGCCCTGCCCTGTGAAACCCTACCGCCATCCGTACCATAGCCATACAAACATGCAGCTGCTCCTGGTGTGTTTGTCTGGGCACAGGGGTGCAGACCTCACATGTACATTGCCACCCCTCTGTGTTAACATCCTTGCCCACCCATTGAGCTGGTCTGGAGGGCAGGGTTTTTTTGGCAGTCCTTCTTTCCCGTTTATGGGGGTGATGGGCTGCTTTGGGACAGCTGGATTCCAGCTTGGCCAGACGTGGGGATTGGCAGAAAGGAGTTCAGGTGTGGGAGAGCTGGGTTGGGATGGCTGCTCACATAGGGGAAATGAAAGGGGCTTCATGCCTTTATGCTGGGACTTTGTGGGGATGGTGAAGGAGATGGGGTCCGGGCCTGTCCTGGTGGGAGTTGTCCCCTTTCTCCATCCTGCTAGCTTTGCAATAGGGCAGGGTGCTTGTTCCCAGTCACCTCCTGCCCTGTGTCCTCTCCCAAATGAAGAGGGGGATCAGTATCCTTCTGCAGGGTGTTGCTTCATACTAGGGCATCTTGTGTTCTCAGCAGCCCTCCCTTGCAGCCAGTGGGTGGGATGGGCTATGGGGGCTCGGAACCTGTGGGCAGCTCCAGCCTTTCTGAAGCGTCACCTCCCACCCCTCCACTAACACTCCACTTGTGTCCACTGTGCCGACAGTGCGTTCTCCCCCTGGCCTGGCCAAGACCCCGCTCTCAGCACTGGGGCTGAAACCCCACAACCCGGCTGAGATCCTGCTGCATCCAGTGGGAGGTGAGTGTGGGCACGGGGACTGCACGCAGATTTTTTTGTGGGGGCGTCTGTGAGGATACCCTGGAAGGGTCCCTAGTTTGGAGAAGGCACTTCCACCTCCCTTTTGGCGCCAGGTGGCCCTGGGGGTCCTTGTCACCTTTTGTGGGGACTCTGGGACTGTGTAAGCGTGGGGGATGCTGGTGCTGCCCTGGGGGGCTCAGCACAGTAAGGTCTTCAGCGGTGAAGGCTAGATAACCCTGTGGCCCTGTTTCCTGCCCAGCCCCATATTCTTCCCTCTCCCACCCCCTACATTCCTTCTCCTCTCTAGGACAGCTGGAGACAGTTTGCTCTCTGGGAGCTGAGCCTGTCAGCCAGAACAATATCCAGAGCTCTTTCCATCCTGGACAGCAGTCCCTGAGTGCAAAGGCCCTACCGTCCTGGGGATGTGTCCTGAAGTAGCCTGCCAAGCCAGACCTCACTGCTTCCCAGCACCCAGGGCCCCTTCCTGAACCAGCTCAGGGCTGAGTGTGACCTCCCCAAATCCATCTGAGCCTGGGGGCAACAGGCTGATTGAGCTCACACTGCAAGACCCTTCTCCCTCTGCCTTTAAGGGCGAGCTGATGCTTATTTGGTGCTTGCTGGGCTTCTTGGAGCAGCCCTTTGGTCACTCTCTGCTGCACTGTTCCCTCTTTCTCATCTGAAACCAGCCTCCTGGGTTTTGGACATAATTTCTGGGATGTTGATGTGAATTGTGGGGGTTTCTGAGGCTGGGTTTCAGTTTGGAGCACAGTGTCAGGAGGTGTGGGGCGCTCCTTTGTGCTCTATGTGCCCCTGCCTGAGAAAGGCAGAGCTGCTTAACTCTGATTTCTCTTTCTGTCTCGCACCTCCCTTCCTCCTCTTCCCACTCCCATCACTCCCCTGCCCCTCCGTCCCTCAGAACTAGAAGGGGAAGCAGGCGGTGACTCTGAAGAAGGTAAGAAAGGCTTTTCTTTCTCTGTCTCTCTCTTCCTCATGCAACCTCACTGTTGGGACTGTGACTCAGAGCAAGCCCTGGTGTCTGTTCCAGCAGCCTTCCCTTGCGCTGTCCCTCAGGGATGTAGGAGCCTGAGTCTTGCCTGTCCTGCTCCCTTTAGAGGAGGGGCACATCATGCCTTGTGTTGTGATAGGATTTCTCAGTGTCCAAGTTGGACCTGAAGGTCTGTATTTTGTGTGGCAGTCATCTGTGGGGACTGAGGGCTCTTTGTCAGCGAGTGGCATCCTTACTGGTAGCACGCTGGGGATGCTGGCACGCTACGGCCAGCTTTGGAAGAGCCTGGCGGGCATCTGGGAGCAGCAGCCCCAGTTTTAGTCTCCTGCCCTCCCCTTTTGGCTTTGCTGTTGTCATTCAGAGTGAAAAATAAAGCAGAGTGCAGCACAAAAGGTCAGCGGGCGCAGAGGCCACCAGTGTGTTGCCGGCTCAGCCGGCTGGGCAGTGGTGCAGCACCGGCAGCTGGTGCACATCTTCCTCCAGCCAGGCAGCTGCCCAAAGTCCTCCCACCTCTCCTGTCTCTGGGTTGTGCCACTTTGGGGATGCCAAGGATGGGGCTGAGCTGGGACGTCAATTCAAGAGTGGCTGGGGTGATGGTGCAGGCACTGCGGGCTCTGGGATGGCACATCTTGTGTGGAGACAGAGGCTTTGGGAGTGGCTGTGATTCCTTGGAGTACTGCCTGCTATGTAACGGTTGTTGGGTGGTTTTGCTTCCTCCTTTAATGAATTTTTGGGCCCTCAGAGCTGGGATGAGGAACTGTGTGTTCAGGATGGGTTTTGGGGAAAGGGTGTCTCTTCTTGGTGGGTGCGGTGCTTCCTCTTGCCCTAGCAGCCGTCAGCATTTCTCCTTGGAAGTTTCTCAAAATGCACATAACCCAAACCTGAACATTGTGTAGTACTGGAGAAAGTGTTTCCTTGAAAAGAAACGTTCTGCTTTCAGAACTGATTTTTCAATGATGGCTTTTTGGATACATTAAAGGAAGCAAAGCTGGGATAAAATCAGGCTTTTCCCTCATAAGTTCCCCCAAGCTTTACCATTTCTGTCCAGCTTTAAGCCTCCAGAGACTCATACATTGCCTCTCCTCTCCTTCCCACTAAACCCTCAGGAGCTCAAGCTGTGCTGCTTCTCTGTCCGCTTGCATGATGGTTGACTCCCAAGCAAGGATGTCCAGTGACCCTGCACTGCCCAGGCTGAGTGGCCACCATGAGCCTCTTGCCCTGCTTCATCCTCTCTGATAAAATGATATTTTTGGGGATTAAATCTATGGTTCTGAGAAGGGACTGATATTTTGGCTTAACACTGCTGGCTTGGGACCCTCTGCACTCAGCCACACACTCTAGGAGGGGCCCTGCCCCTCCGTGCTCTGCCTAGCAGATCCCAGCTGGAATGGCCGGGCGTCGTTTG
>NW_008236764.1:190821-206702 GCF_000691975.1 Corvus brachyrhynchos
CCCCTCCCCCCCCCCCCACACCCTCGGGGGGCCCCCCTGCCCCTCCGTGCTCTGCCTAGCAGATCCCAGCTGGAATGGCTGGCCTGTGTATGGGGCTGGAAGATGCTTTGGCAGTGTGGGAGCTCAGGATGTGGCTGTCAGCTCTGAGGAGGCTTTAAAACAGCCTGACACAGATGCAGCACTGGGGATTTCTGGCCACAGCGCAGCCCTGCTCAGATCTGGGATTCCCAAACAAATGCCCATCTCCCTGGTGACTCAGCAGATCCCAGCTGGAATGGCTGGCCTGTGTATGGGGCTGGAAGATGCTTTGGCAGTGTGGGAGCTCAGGATGTGGCTGTCAGCTCTGAGGAGGCTTTAAAACAGCCTGACACAGATGCAGCACTGGGGATTTCTGGCCACAGCGCAGCCCTGCTCAGATCTGGGATTCCCAAACAAATGCCCATCTCCCTGGTGACTCAGAACTTCTCTGTTCTTCCACCCATTTTCCCATCTCCAGAGTCCCTTACAAGAAAACACAAGGAGGCAAGGTCAGATTTTTCAGCCTAAAAAAATCCTGCCTGAAACTTCCTAACTTTTCTTTTCATTTCTCTTGTCCTGAATTGAATCAAAGTACTGGAACCTGTGCCCATGGCCACACACCTCACTGGCACAGCCCCCAAGCCCCCTGCTGCTGCCTTTTCAGGAGAGGCTGGCATTTTCACAGCCCTGTGGTCTTAACCTCTTGCAGGCTGACTCATATGTACTGTCTGGCTAATTTTAGTCTGGGCTGGGGAGCTGGGAAGGGGAAAAGTGAGTAGCTGTGAAATTAATTGAATTACCTAAGCTGCGATGAATTTCTTGCAGCTGCCCTGGGCAGTGCCTCATCCCTGTCACTCAGGATGTCCTGCCTTAGATGCTGGTACCCAGCCTGTGTAGAGGTCCATCATCTGGTTTTGGCCCAGATCTTTCCTGGAGTTGTGCAGGGACATCAGCCTAAGGGAGGGATTCCTCCTCCCCTCTCCACACACAGATGGGGCACAGAGATGCTGCAGGGGAAGGAGTGGGACCTATGACAGTCTTTTTCCTTGCATGTCTCTGCTCCAGCTCTGAACGTGGAGCTGTGCATTGGCGTTGCTGACTGTGAGCAGGCCAGCTTGCCAGCAGGCTGAGCCAGAGCCCAGCTGTTATGACTAATAATAACAATAATAATGTTTGTCATGCTAATTACTACTGCAGAGCTGCTTTGGGCATGGACCTGCAAGGCTGCCCAGCCCATAGCATTTGATGCCAGTGGGTCTTGCATAGGGCAAGCTGAGGTGTGACACGGCTGCAGGGCTTGGGGGAATGGGACTGAAGCTGCAGCCTGTTCCTCTGGTGCAGCCTTTGGTGGGGGCTGTGGGGGCTGTCATAGGGATGGGGACCAGCCTGGGTGGAACAGGAGGTAGGGGGAAAGGTATGAGAGAGGACTGGGTCTGGTGTCTGGCATGGCTGGTAATGGCCAGCCCAGACTGCTGCTCCTGGCACGGGACAGCTTGGCGGCTCTAAAGGAAAATTGCTTTTCTTGGTCGTGCTCATGGGCTCCGGTTTCAAGCTGGGCTGGGAGTGAAAGTGTTGGATGCTGCAGTGGAAATAGCTGGAGTAGCCCTCTGGTCTGCTGCTGGAGATGGCTGGCAGAGGTGGGCCACAGAGGGCAGGGACCACGGGGCATCGTCATCAGTCCTGTGTGAGTCAGTGTGGGCTGGGCAGAGTCACCGGCTCTATTTTTAGGGGCTGTGGATGAGCAGGGAGCAGGACGTGTTCCCTGTGGCATCCTGGGTGGGAGGGACGCTGACTCAGAGCAGGGTGAAGGGGCTGTGGCATGCAAAGGGATCGTGGTCCCGTGTTCCAGTCCCCTCAGGAAAAGCGGTGACCCTGTTTCCTGTGCCCTGGCTGGGGTCTTCAGCATTCTTGAAGCAACTTAAGGATCCTGAATGAGCCAGATGTGTTTTTGCACAACTTGTGGTGGAAGAGGTAGGGGGAAATGTTCAGCTGGAGGAGGTCAGCTCAGGCACCTTCACTGGCATGAAATATGGATCCAGGGAGAAGGGTGTGGTCCTCTTCCCATGCAAGCTGTAGGCTCATCTGTTTCTGCTTCTCTTTGCCACAGAGCCCAGGAGCTATGTTGAGTCAGTGGCCCGCACGGCCACAACGGGCAGGGGAGGGACACTGCCCGCTGCCCAGCCTGCTGCCCAGCCCACTGCTCAGCCCGCTGCCCAGCCCGGAGGCCCAGAGGTGCCCACGAGGAATGGCACTTTCTCCAACTCCTTCATCGCCCCCAGCCCTGTCTCCACCAGCAGCCCTATTCACAGCATGGATGGGTAAGGCAGTGGGTGCAGGTCCCAGGGACTGGTGGGGCTGGGGCTGAACCCTGCCTGGTGCACAGGTTTAGAATCACAGAATCATTAAGGCTGGAAAAGACATCCAAGATCTCCACCTACCAAATCCAAGTAAATGGGAAACTACCACTGTGGTAAATTCAAAAGCAGGCTCAGTATTCCTGTGAAGAGCAGTTGAGTGTGATTCAGAGCACAAGACATTTCCACCATCCTGAGGTTAATACAAACAATGCAGCTCTGTGAGGTGAGGCAGGATGTAAATCAGTGTTAATAGTTCCAGTCTTTTACAGTCCAGGCACAAGCCTGGACCAGCTTGGGACCAAAGGGATCAGTCCCATAAATTAAAGCATAGTTGAGTGCCTTTTGTGAGGACTCCTCCTGGGTTATCTTGGGCAGGTGGCTCCTGTTTGCCCTGGGGAAATATTGCCAGTGGATACATCCAAGATCATCGCGTCCAGCCTTTGACTGAACACCACCAAGCCAACTACGCCAGAGCACTAAGTGCCATGTCCAGCTGTTTCTTGAATATCTCCAGGGATGGTGCTTGCTCCCACATTTTAACTGCCTTTGCAAAGACCCGCATCTCTCCATGCAGGGTTTGGGTATCCCGGCCAGCTGTGCACCTCAGTGCCCTGAGAACACAAATCTGGGTCACTGCTGGTTGGTTGGTGGTTACTGGACCTCAGAAACCTCTCACTGGGAAGGTGTCCCCTGGAGTGGGAGGAGGGATGGGTTGTGCTAATTCCTAGCCCTGGGTTAGGCTGAGCCTGAGTCCTCCAGGGTGAGATGGAGCCATTGTCCCTGTCCCCTGTCCGCCCTGCCCACGAGGTGTTCTGCACCCACACAGGCTGGCAGGGCAGAATAAATCAGGTGTTTGCTGGGAGCAGAGCTGGGAAAAGGCTCTGTTCCATAGAAGGTCATACTTTGAGATGGAACTGGGTTTCATGGTGGGACTAAAGCTGCCTCTGGTTGCTTTCATGCAGCTGGCAGGACCCATCCCATGGTTGCCTCTGGACAACCAAGTAGCTGCCGGGCTCTATGCCTCAGTTTCCCTGTGCGCCACGTGCGGGAGGGTGCCAGTACCAGTCAGCAGCAGGAACAAGTGGTGGAGCTGAATTCTGCTTTTCTTCGTCTCTCCTCAGGGCCTCCCTCCGCAGCTACCCATCAGAAGGCAGCCCCCATGGCACGGTTACGCCTCCCCATGCCTCTGCTGAGCCCCTGTACCGGTCACCTGTTGGCTTGCAGATGCCCTCTGCTCACAGCAGCTACCAAAACTCGTCTCCATCTTCCTTTGCAATGGTCCAAGGAGGGGTCCCGGGCTCTGCATACAGCAGCCCCGACTACGCTGATGGCCGAGCTGGCCTCCAGCCAGAACCCCAAGCTCGGCCACAGCCACAGGTCAATGTGGTGGGGGTGCACACCCTGCCAGGGAGCCCCCGCAGCCTGCACCGGACAGTGGCTACGAATACACCGCCCAGCCCTGGCTTCGGGCGAAGAGCCATCAACCCCAACCTGAGTGGTGCTCCCGGCAGCCCTGGGCTGAGCAGGCATGCTGTGGTGGCCCATGGCAACCTGGTGGCCCCCCCAGGGAGCCCCAGCCTGTCCAGGCACCAATCAGCAGCAGCCACATCCCCTGGCAGCCCCCTGTATGGCTACTCCAGCCCGGAGGAAAGGCACCTGACGCTGTCTCGGCAGAGCAGCTCCTCTGGCTACCAGCCTCCCTCCACGCCGTCCTTCCCTGTCTCCCCAGCATACTACCCTGGCACGAGCACGCCGCACTCCTCCTCCCCAGACTCGGCTGCCTACCGCCAGGGCAGCCCCACGTCGCAGCCTGCGCTGCCTGAGAAGCGGCGGATGTCAGCTGGGGACCGCTCCAACAGCCTCCCCAACTACGCCACTGTCAACGGCAAGATGTCCTCACCCCTCTCCAGCGGCATGTCCAGCCCCAGCGGTGGGAGCGCCGTTGCCTTCTCCCACACTCTGCCGGACTTCTCCAAGTTCTCCATGCCAGGTAAGGGATGCTCTTGGAGGTCCCTGTGTCCCCTTGCCCTGCTCAAGGCTCTCCCCTCCTCCTCCTTGCTGGCTGTCAGGAAAGGGATTGCAGCCATGTCCTGATTTACCCCTCCTGTCCATCCGCAAACCAAAGGCACCGCTGGGGCTTGGGCCATTTCCTGCGCTTTCTGACAAATCCAAACAGGAAAAACACCGACCAGCATCTCTGGCATAAACAGTGCTCAGAGATGTGTATGGGGAGATCAAAGCTCCTGGAGACGACTTTTCTCTGCCGTGGGGATGCACTGACCTCTTGGCCTCATTCCCAGTGGACTTTACCCCACTGAGACCCCGCTGCGGTGCTGCCTCCTCATTTCAAATGGTGCCGTGCCCTGGGTGCCGTCCTGCCTGGAACACTTTTGCCAGCTCCTGTTACAGACACCTTGGTGACGCCAAGATCGGGCTGATAGGACCAGGGGAATAAAGCTGTGGGGCAGTGGTGGCTCCAGCTGCTGGGCCAGTTCCTCTGCTGAGCGGGCAGCCCTTTGTGGGGACGCTGGCACTTGTCCTGGCCCCGTGATTCCTGTGGCCAGGGACCTTTCCCAGTGGGGAAGCATGAGTAATTAAAACCTGTAACAATTAACAAGCAGCTTGGAGAGGGGAGCGAGCCCCCTGCCTCTCCAAAGGTGACCAGACTGCAGAGGGCTGATAACATGTCTCCAGCAGAGATGCTATCCAATCCTCTTGGTTGTATGCCTGGTTGTTTTTGGAAAGCAGGTGGTTGTAAATGTTGCCTGAGTAAATGACAGCTTCATGGCCAGAGGACCAGCTCCGGTTGAGGCTGTGCCACTGGTGGGCACTGAAGAAGGCACAGTCAGGCTGGGGCTGGGGCTGCTTTGCCCAGGGTGGATTGACCCGTCCAGTTCTTCTGCACAGAGCAAAGACAAGGGAAGAAATTTATTTTTATGAAGTATGAGCCAAATCTTTAACATTAGAGAGCAGTGAAGGTCCTCTGAAGTCAGAGGATCTCCCCAGCACCTCCAGACATACCTCTTTCCTCCAACAGTTTTTATTTCACCTGGCCAGCTTCCTTTAAAATGAAGAGTTCCCATTTTGTCTGTGGCTGCGGGCCAAAGAGGCTCACCTGATGCACAGCCCTTCGAGGGCCCTTGAGCTTGGATTTAGCTTTAGATGCCCAGCAGCCCCATAAGCTCCAGGGGATTATCGGCCTGTCTGGGTATGGGGAACTGGGTTGAGGTTAGTGCAATGTGGCAGGTCTGAAAGGAGGTGGATGTATTAATGCTTTGGCTGGATGTAGGGTTTCAGATACAGCATCTTTTAACTTTTTTCTTGTCTTTTCTTCCCTTTCCTGCAGACATCAGTCCTGAGACTCGTGCCAATGTCAAGTTTGTGCAGGATACTTCTAAGTACTGGTACAAACCAGACATCTCCAGGGAGCAGGGTAGGTAGATGACAGAGGGTCAGGAGTTGGGGTGTGTCTGGGATCGCAGGGATTAGCAAGGATTTCCCTTATGGACTGGGTTGAGAGTGAGGGTGAATAATGGCTGCTCAGGCCGTTGCAGATGGGGGTTGAAGCCCCATTCATCTGCAGGTTTGTGTGATGTGGGCTCATCAGACCTCCTCTTGGAGAGGAGCTCCAGTCCCTGGAGTGTGCAGTGGGTCTATGTTTGCAGTTTGGGGTGCAAAACACCCAAATCTTGAGTTGATAATGCTCAGAGGCATCTTGGAAACATGGCTAAAATAAGCAGGGAGAACGAGGAGGCAGCAGGATGCCTTCAGGGGCATGGTCCCAGCATTTGGCCCTTGGCTCCTGCTTGCTCTCCAGTACTTGGTTGCTCAGAGATAGGCAAGGAGATGTGCACACAAGGGCGATGGGGGTGGGGGGAGATGAGCCTGTGCCTGGCAATCCACTCAGGCATGCAGGAGGGGCGGTAACATTGTGGTGCCTGGCTATGAGGTGTGGAGCTGGGGCACCCCATCCCAACCCACACCTGCTGGTGTCTTGAGGGTGTGTTGGTTCTCACCATGCCATCTCTGAGCTCTGCCGTTCTCTCCTGCAGCCATTGCCCTGCTGAAGGACAGGGAGCCGGGGGCTTTCATCATCCGAGACAGCCACTCCTTCCGGGGAGCCTATGGCCTCGCCATGAAAGTCGCTTCTCCGCCTCCCACGGTCATGCAGCAGAACAAGAAAGGTATTGTGTGCCCTTCTCCTTCCCACGCCGAGATGCTTTCCATCGTTCAGCCGGGGTGAGCGGGCAGCTGGGGCTGCTGAGCCAGTCATGCCCTTGGGTATGTGCCGATGTGGCAGGATCCTTGCCTCCCAGGGCACAGGGAGGCACCAGACACCCTCTGCCCTGAGCTGTGGAGGGCGCAGGAGCACCTATGTCTTGGGCTTTGGTGTAATGAAATGGGCACAGCCTCTCCAGCCCACCAACACTGTGGGGGAGCTTGGCTTGGGGTTGACCCTGTGCAAAGGGGCAGGTTTGAGGAGAGTGTGTGTCGTGTTAGGGACCCCTCCCTTGAGCTGGAGCACTGGTTTCCTAATGGGGCTGCATAGTAATAGGAGGGTGGCTCTGGTGTGAAAACATCTCATCTCTTCCCAGGAGATTTGACTAATGAGCTGGTGAGGCACTTCCTCATCGAGACTAGCTCACGAGGTGTGAAACTAAAAGGATGTCCCAATGAGCCTAATTTTGGTAAGTGCCCCCAGTGTGCTTCCCACACGTGGGGTTGGGTTGGGAGAGCCTTGCCTTTGCCAGACTGTCAAAGCAGAACTGTTGGGTGTCTGGGAGAGCCTATTACTGCCTCTTGTTCCTGTGTAACTGCATCCTGTGGGCATTTGGAGCCTCTAAGTTCATGCACACTCATGAGAACACACAAATGTACCTGTATGCATAGGTACATACCTGTCTACACACACATGTAGGACAAATGATGCTGCTGGGCAGGGTGGAGGGTGGGGGCTCCCCTTCTTTCATTTATCTCATGGCTAATGTTGTCTGAGGAGCAGCACGAAGACCTTTGTCTCATTTGTTGTTCCTAAAGTGGCCCTGGCATCTCTGTCCCCTCCCTGAGCCCTCTGTGGAGAGCTACATGGTGGTTTCAGTGAGAGGAATTGCCACATGTGGCATTAGGACCATTAATGAAGAAACCCACCTAAAAGCCTGTTTCCATCCACCCAGGGCAATGCTGACCTAATCAGGGAAAGCTGGAGTTTCTTGTTCCTTTCCTTGGTTAATGGTTAATGGTACTTTGGATTGTGCAGTCCCACAGCCTAATGATTTTTCAAAAGGATCATTGTATTAACCCAGCAGGTGCAAACAATTCTTCATCTGGCAACACTGGCCCTATGCTGACCATCTTCCCTCTCTCCCCAGGCTGTCTCTCGGCACTGGTGTACCAGCACTCCATCACGCCCTTGGCCCTGCCCTGCAAGCTGGTCATTCCTGACCGAGGTAAGAGCGAGGAGCAGAAGGCATTGCATCTGTCCCCACAACCTGCAGGGAGGGGGTAGGTTTCCAAGCAGGGAGCACCAGTAACCATCCCATGTCTTCTAGATCCGATGGAGGAAAAGAAAGACTCTATGTCAGCCACCAACTCAGCCACGGACCTCCTCAAACAGGGTGCAGGTGAGTTGAGAGGGGCAGTCGTGGGGTGAACATGGCTTGGAGTAGTGGCTGACCCCATGCCTGTTGTCTCCCTTTCCAGCCTGCAACGTCCTCTTCATCAATTCAGTGGAGATGGAGTCTCTGACAGGCCCCCAGGCCATCTCGAAGGCTGTTGCTGAGACACTGGTGGCTGACCCCACGCCCACAGCTACCATTGTTCACTTCAAAGTCTCCGCACAAGGCATCACCTTAACAGATAACCAGAGGAAGTAAGAGCCTCCACGGTCACATATCTGGCCAAAAGCCAATGTTGGCTCGTTCCCAAAGCCAACAGGGCTGTGATTCAGGAAGTGTGTTGGTGAAGGATGTCCCTGGGATGGCATCACCCTGGTCATGGACATGGCTGGGATTTGTCCTTGACTCTTGGAACATCCTGTAGGAGACCTATGGCAGTGTTCCCTGGGCTGGTGGAGCTGGGTTGTGGTGGGAGAGTGGTGGAGCCTCCCTGGCCCTGACATTCCCTGCTTTGTGTTTCAGATTGTTCTTCCGAAGACACTACCCCCTCAATACTGTCACCTTCTGTGACTTGGATCCCCAGGAACGAAAGTGAGTGCCCTAACCTGGGGGGAGCACGTGACCCTTGCCCCTTTCACTCCTGTAGCCTCCTGGGATGCTTGGAGCAGGGTCTTTGCTTGCTCTCTCCCCTGCTCTTGCGGAGAGCAGCAATGCTAGGTCCCCTTGGATACTGTGGGGGAGTGCCAGCTTCTTCTGGTGACTTTTTGGTGTCTCAAGCACTTTCATGCTGAAGGAGAGGTGCATCATTTTTCCATAAAGCCAAGCCTATGCAAAGCCAGACTGGCCTTCCACCATTGGTGTGGTGGTCCCCATCTTGGCCCTGTCTCTCTGTGGGGTGCAGGAGGGACCATCCCTCACACCTTCTCTTTTCCTTGCAGGTGGACTAAAACTGATGGCAGTGGCCCAGCCAAGTAAGTACTTTCTGTGCTTCCAGCAGATTCCTCCCAGCTGCTGTCGAGGTGGCTTCTGCCTGTTTGGGCATTGGCTGGGAGATGCCCTGTGCAGGGCATCCTGGCTGTGTGTGAGATGGGCTCAGCTCCTCACTGCAGGAGTGTTTCACCCAAGCATGAGAGTATGGTCTTGGGGACTCTGGATGCATCTTTCAGCCCCAAATTGCTGGTCAGAGCAGGCATGTGTCTTGCTGAACTGACCAAACTGGAAGCTCTCCTGACAGAGCCACTGGGAACCAGCTTACGGAGCAGAGCTGGGGTTATGCTGATGGCCTGTGAGCTGCTGGTCATCTCTTCCTCTTCTTCCTGTCCTTCCTGTCCTGACCCATGGGAACACAGAGCTGTTGACTGAACCCATTTCCAGGGGCCAGCTCCCACTAATTTTAGCCATTGTGTTAGCAAAGGGGTTTTTATTAGGATGTCCAGCTGCTGTGGTATTTCCCCTCCCCAATTAGAAATGCCGTAGCCTGGGCCTGTCTCACATTCTGTTCCCCCTGTATTTATAACTTGAGTTTGCACATTCTAATTAAAAAAAAAGAAGGGACATTTTATTCATCAGGGGGGAGACAGACAGAAATAACCAGATGGTCTCACTTAGCTTCCTGTGTCCTTGCATGGCCTTCATCTCCAAGAGGGTCTACCCCAATGCCCAGCCCATCACACTTCTGGCTTCAAGAGGCCAAACCAAGGCAGTGCTGTGATCATCTGGAAGGCCCCTTCCTGGGGACGAACTTGGGAAGGGTGGCAGAAGTGTTCAGAGCAAGGGTGGTTTGGTCAAGAAATGATTGAAACCTGGCCTTCAAAGAAACTGCAGCAAAGGGAAGAGGAGGTGGGCCTTCATGCAGGCTGGTTTGGGATGTATCCCTCTGTGTTGTGAGAGGGGCATGTGAAAGAGGGGAAGAGGGCCAAGACCATGTTGGAAGAGGGTGGTGGTAATCCTTGTGAGAGCAGTATTGGCAAACCTTGTTGAGGCTCTTGCCTTTTCCCCACACAGGCTCTTTGGCTTTGTGGCCAGGAAGCAAGGGAGCACCACAGACAACATCTGCCACCTCTTTGCTGAGCTGGACCCAGACCAGCCAGCTGCAGCCATCGTCAACTTTGTCTCCAGGGTCATGCTTGGCTCCGGCCAGAAGAGATGAGCTGGCACTTGCGGGTGATTCTTGAATTTTGGAGAAGGACTTGGAGCTGATCCGAGAAGGAGTGCGAGGAAGTGCATTGTGGGAGAGGGAAGTGAATCGGGGGGGGAAAAGGGTTGGAATTTTGGAGGAAAACAGCAAACAACAAAAAAACCCCAACAAAACCCGTAAAAACTCAACACAAGCTAAACACACACGTAGAGGAACCAAAACCACGCACCCACAAAAGAGAGCCACAAAAGTCACGCCAGACAGGATGCATGTCCCATCGCAGGGAAGGTGACCAAAGCAAAGGCGGCAGTGAGAGGCGTGTTCCTAGCTTTCAGCATCACGGCCTCAAGTGGTGACTTCCATTTGGGACTGAATGCGGGACCATGACTGGTGTTTCCCATCTGGAAAAAAAAGAGGCAACTGGCAAAACCCATGGAAGAAGCTTCATCCCAGCAGCCCCATCTGCTGTGTGTTTGAACTGACCTGTAGGAGATAATAACATGGGCTGGGTCTATGGGACACCAGAGGAGATGCTCTCAGAAACCTTTCCTTGTCCAGCTGCAGAGGAGGGTCCTCACTGGTCCCTGCGCTTCCCCCAAAACCTGCTCGTGACCTGGCAGCTTGCTGGGGACATGGGGAAATTGGTCCTGAACCTTCCCATCCGTGGGGAGCTTGGCCATGGGCTGACCTTTGCTGACCCACAGCCCAGCATCAGTCACAGGTGAGAGGCTGTGAGTCCACCCAGAGAGGGGGTCGCGCTGTTTCTCCATTTCCCCAGGGGTTCTTGTGCCCCCCAGCATGCGAGGAGGTGTGGGGGTTCCTGCCGCCCTGCGCCTGGGGAAGGTGGATACTCCCCAGGAACCCGGAGGATGCAGAAAGTCACCTCCTCTCCCATCTTCCCCTTTTCCCTCCCATCACTAGTCCTCTTGGGCAGTTTTCTCCTGCGGCCTGTCACATACTCTTAACACAAAAAAAGCAAAACAGAAAAGAAAGGAATAATTGTAATAATAATAATAATGATTATAATAATAGCGGATGCTGGCACGGGTGGGTTCCCTGTGCGAAGCAGCAGACCCGTGGCTACCCCTATCTAGCTCTTCGGAGACACGCAAGCGGTTTTTAAATTGCATGGACATTCAAGTTGCACGAAAGGCGAATGACTACAAGTAACTCAGGCGCTTTTTTCTCCTTTTGTTTTGGAGGCCATGTTAAAAAAAATAAAGAAAAAGAAGGAAGAAAACTAAAAAAAGAAAAAAGGAAGGGACCTGCAGTGGTTGGGCAGCTTTGGCTCAGTGGGGAGGTAACAGGTCCTCTGAGAGCCATCCCAGTTGACGCATGCGTACCCCCAAAACCATCTGGCTGGAGGCTCATGCCCCTCAAAATGCACCATAGTTTTGCAGTGATTTCAGTGCTGTCAGCTTTTCCCTTAGCTTTGGTAGGTGAGGAGGGCAAGTTGGGTGGAGAGAGGGGCAGAGGGCCCCTGTGCCACTGCAGGGGGAGAGATCATGGTGAGGGTGCAGCAGGTGGAGGTCCCAGCTCTATGGTGCTGGGGAGGGGGCAGAGGATGCTTCGGTCACATGTGCAGGTTTAGGGTAGGGGGAATGGTCCAGCTGGAGCTGTGGGGTCATTACTGAGCCCTCTGCTGCAAATATTCCCCCTGAGGGCTTTTTTGGGTGAAGTTTTCAGTGCAAAGTAGCCCAGATAGTCTTTTGGGGACAAAAATTAGAAACGTAGCACTGCAGTCCCCCGGAGAGCTTGTCTCCCGTGGACCACCCTTGCCTTGATAGCTATAGTATATATGCAAGCTATACTGACAAAATACTGTAAGCTAATGGAATTTTAAGGAGGAAAAAAAAGGTTAAATTTACACTCCAAAAATATTTATTTTTGCCATATTGCTTTCTGTGCATCATATCTCCCCCACTATATCCCCCCCTTCCCCTGCCCTGGGGAAACACCTGCATGTTAAAAGAAAATCCAGAGCAAGGCAAAATACAGATGGGGGAAGAGGCGGGGGCCCCTGTGTCGGGGTGGCCGTGTGTGACCGGTGCGTGTGTGCGGTGTGCGCGCGTGTGTGTGTGAGGGGGAGTGAGCGGCGTGGGCGGCCGGACAGGGCTGCCAGGGCCAGAGGCTGTACTGATGTACTGAAGTGTGACAGGATGGGTACCGAGGAGTTGGTTGTGAGATGGTGGTGGGACAGGAGGTTCCGGGGGGGCTTTCCCCCTCCCCGGCTCCCTGGCCGCACAGATGCAGAGACCTTTTAATTTTTGATATTTCCAAAAAGTGATTCCCTCCTTCTGCGAAATTCAAGCGAGACAAGAGACGATCTCACCCGTAATCTCCTCACCCTGCCATTCACCCATCAGAGAAAACACTGTGTTTATAGATATATAAAGATATATTTTTGAAAGCCTCTATTTTTCAGACCCGGCTCCCTGGCCGCACAGATGCAGAGACCTTTTAATTTTTGATATTTCCAAAAAGTGATTCCCTCCTTCTGCGAAATTCAAGCGAGACAAGAGACGATCTCACCCGTAATCTCCTCACCCTGCCATTCACCCATCAGAGAAAACACTGTGTTTATAGATATATAAAGATATATTTTTGAAAGCCTCTATTTTTCAGACTTGGTTTTCTCACTGCTAAGAAAAGAGATGATAATAATGTAATTTTATTTTAATCTGCTGCCTTGGAAACTGGTGCTTGGAACTCCCATTCCTCTTTTTCTCCCCATACAAACGAAGCAGATCTAAGCACCCCAGAGATGTTGCGTAGAAGCCGACCCCAGCAGATACCTGCCAATAGCATCACGCCTGCTTCGGGCCCTGAGCCTCTCATGGCTTCCCCACTAACCCACTAGCTGAAAATTTAGACCGTATCCAGATCTCAAACACTAACAAAATCATCTGATAATTGTATTATTTTTTTAACACACAGCTAATCACCTTCCAATGATGTAGCCGGGTGTTTATCAGCTCCCTTTAAAGGCACTTTGTTTCCCTTTAGCTCCTTTTTAAAATAAGGTTTTAAGGTGTAACAACCCTTTCTGTCCCCGGGAGAGACCATCAGCAGCATTTAGGATTGCCCAGGTCCTGGGGCTGATGGGGACCTAGTGTTGATATTTTTTCCTTATGAAAGGGACAGAAAATACTCTTTTGGGTTTTTTTCTTTTTCTTTCTTTTTTTTTTAAGTGCAGTCATGCTATTTGAGATTCGAGCTTGCACGAGTTAAGCCCAGCATATGTTTCGTTGTAATCACACTGCCGTTGTCAGCAGCCGGATGGTATCTCTCTCTCGCTCACACACAAACACACACACAAACACATCCCTCCTTCCTGCACAAAGAACTGCATATATTCTTGCCAAAGATATCCTTAAAAACGCACTTTTCCCCACATATATATAGATAGATATATATTATTTTTTTTTGTGTGTGTAAATTTATTGTACGTGCCCTTTTTGTGTCAGTTTGTTCTTTGGAGAAGCCCGTCCTGCCTTTGCTGTCATTATTGCTGTCTATTGGGAAATGCTCCCTGGGGAGGTAATTTGCTGTCTGTCCCACTCAGTGGCACCTGCAATGCACGAAATATGGGGTTCCCATTCAATGGGGCTGCCTCTGGCTCTGCCCCTGGGAACTATTTTGGGAGATGATCCATGTCATCAACTGCTGATGGGATGCACCACTGAATGGTCTTCACCAGCCCCTCATCACTGGTGGAGACAGCGGAGCTCATGGTTTTGAGCAGAGTTTGGGGTTGCTCTGAATGCAACATTTGCTGGCTGCCTCCTGGTCAAATTACACACGGAAAACAAACCAGGTAGGGAGAAAAACCCAACCCAGCCTCTGGGCATTGATTTTTCAGTGAATTCAACCACCTGAACCAAAGCGCAAAGTAAATCCCCACCCAGCAGGTCGGGCAGGTAAAGAAACCAGTTGCCCCGAAAACCCCAGACAACAGCATCAACAAAAGGCAACCCTTCCCGTTGGAGCAGGCAGGATGATCAGACAGCAAAGGAGCCCGCAGGGGCTTGTTTCATTTCGTTCGTTTGTTTTGCAAATTGCGAGGTTGGTTTGGGGTTACTAATTTTTTTTTTCTTTTCCTTAAAAAGGAAAAAAAAAAAAAGGAAGCAATATGACGTTTCTGTTGGCGGATCCTGTGCCGCCGTGTTATGCGTGGGGTTTTTTTTTTTGTTGTTGTTGTTGTCTTTGTTACTTTGGGAATGTTACAGATTTATTTGCTAATCAGTGTTAACAAACAGTTTCAAACTTTTAGACTTGCCCATTTCTGTGTATTTATATAGATGGAAAAAAAATACATTATATTTTGTATCTTTATGCCCATAATGTTGTCGTGCGTGTAAGGATGACTTCGGTCGCACCATGTCCGTGTGTGAATGTCACTCCGCTGTTGTCTTCCCATTGTACAGATGTTGGATTCTTTGCAGTTCATTGTATGGCTTTATAAAGTGGTAAAAAACAACAAAAAAAGAACCAGTTATATAAAATATACTGTTGCTTGGAATGCCAGCTTGGTGTTTGGATTGCTGGAAATGTATCTTGAAATTTAAGGGAGCATAGGAATAAATGCTCTTGTTTTTTTTGCACAGGGGAAAAAAAAACCCAAACCCAAATCAAAAGCTGGCGGGTGCTGTGTTTTCTCCAGGCTGTCGTTCCCCCTGTTCCTCGATGGCAGATCGGGGCCCCCCGGACAGACGCCGGGTGGTGGGTGTGGGAAGAAGGAGGGGTTGGGCTGCTGCTTGTCAGCCTCCAGCCGCAGCTTGTGTTCACCAGATGCTGGCTAACCAGACAGCCCCCAAACTTCCGACATGGCTCCAGCTCCAGCCTGGGCTTTTGTTTACCAGCAGGGATCTCTCCTGCCTGCCCACGCCAGCCACTGGCTGCTTTTCAGGTCCTGTTGCTTTTTCCCAGGTTGCCTTTAGGTGCTGTCTGTCCAGCCCTGGGCATCCCTTTTGAGTCCATCTCCCGCAGGGGAACTGGATAGGATGATGCTGGTATGGGTTCTTTGCCTTTGCTGAGGTGGTGGTTTGGGCTCTGCTCCCGTTAAATCCCACTCTCTGTGCCTTTCAGAGCCATCCTGCTCCCTTGTGCCTGGCAAAACTTCCCCCAAAGTCTCAGGGCAGGCTTTTCCAGCATTTGCAGAGCAATTCCCAGCATCTGTCAGAACAGTCAGCCCCTGGCTCTCTGGCTCCACTCCTTCCCCTCCTTGCTGAGTTGGTGGCCAAGACCCAGCCCCCGGGATGGATTGAGTTTAATTATACAAGAAATATCAGCCAGAGCAGCGGCAGTTTCTCTGGCGCCAGCACTGCTGCGGCTCAGAGGCTCAGAGTTTCTCCCGGGAGCCGGCAGCACTAAAAATACCTCCTGCCTCTCTCTAAAATAGCTGCAGGGCGAGGGGCGGATTGAGGGGACTGCTCGTGCCGAGACCCCGTGCTGTGGGGCTTGTGCTGGGAGGCAAAGGCAAGAGAGGTAAAAAAAGAAAGGGGCGGAGATGGAATGGTTTCTGGCCCTCCTGAAATAGCTGTGAGGCTGTGGGTGGGCACCCAAGCGACCAAGTGCCCTCCAAGTCAGGCTGCACCATGGGACCTTGTGAAGTACCTGTCATCTGCCAGCCTTGGCCTCAGTTGTCCCTCATCTACCCGCAAGCAAGATGGGACCTGCAGCCTCCTCGCCCTTCCTGACACTTCAGGGATGGTCTTTTCTTGCCATCTTCTCTTAGTTTTGTTTCTTCCCTGG
>NW_008236764.1:206746-218026 GCF_000691975.1 Corvus brachyrhynchos
CTGCTGTTCCTGCCTGGCTGGGATGGCCACTGCTGAGTATCCCTGGGCAGGGAGGAGAGGCAGTGAGTGCCTGGTGAGGTGGCACACATGGACTATTTGTTGCAAGCCATAAGCTGCCTTTCATTCCCCCCCGCCTTTTCTGCAGTTAATTCCCTATTTCCTTTCCAAAATTCCTCCGGAACTTCTGGTTTGTGTTTTTCCTCAACATGTTCTTATCTGCCACCCATTTCCCCTCGCCAGCTCTGACAGCACAGGCTTTTCAGGGGCTCTCTCTTTGCAGCTTGCTGCTGTACTCAAGCCAGGCTTGTGGTTCTGGTGTGACCATTGGGAAAGGCAGGTTCCACCAGCTCTATGCTGGGAAACCTTGCCCCCATTGCATCTCCCCTTGTCTATCAAGTCCTCACCTTCAGGTTCCTAAACCAGTGTTTGTTTCTCATTTCAGCCCCAGCTCTGGGGACCCAGGGCCATCCAGGGAGTGTTTCTTGTGGGGCTGTGAAAGGCGGCAAAGTTTCTCTCTCCTCTCTGCCTGCTGTTTCAGGAGGAAAGGCTGGGTATGCTGTCAGGCAGTCAGGAAACCCTGGGTTGAGAAACCCTGGTGGTGGGTTTGCTCCCCTCTCACCTCGTTATTTTTGGTTGACTAAGCTATAAGCAACCCTCAGATCTGGAGAAAAACTAGGGTCGTGGTGGTGGGGATGGGGCAGTTTCATCTCCTTTCACTTCTTTTACTCTTTCAAAACCCAGGCTTCTCAGCAGTGCTGGGTACCGCTCAGAAGTGTCCCCAAGGGAAACAAGTATGATACAACATGGCTTTTCCTGAGGATCATGTCTGGGCAAAGGCCAGGAACCAGACAAATTCCACAGGGTGGGAAGGGCGGAGCAGACCTGATGTGGGCAAAAGCCACCTGGGGCTGGTGTTGCCTGTGCTCATGCTATGCCTATGGGAAGAGAAATGTCTCCTTGTGGGCTGCAGACCCTGCTGTGGTGCCCAGGATGCTGCTGCTGAGTTACTGCTTCCCTGGGTGGCTCAGCCACTGGGTGCAATGGGGACATTGAGACCCACTGATGGAAAGGCAAAGAGCCCCTTGCCCAGCTGTCTGGGGTTCCTACGGACACACAGACCGGAGCTGAGTTGAGCAGCACCAGCAGATGAGTGCTGCCATCCAAACCAACAGGGCCTGGCAAAGTCCATAATAAGAAAAGGTGGTAAGAAAAGACAGCCCAGAAATGACTCTGGGGGCTTCATCATCATCCCAGGAGGATGCTACTGCTCAGAGAAGGGCATCAACATGCAGCCTGTGGTGCAGGAATTACCCACTCTCCATGGCTGTGGCGGACAGGAAAAGACAACAGAAAGGAATTTGGGTTAAATATGGAATAAAGAGGGACAATGTGACACTTCGGAATGTTTATTTGGAGAGGGAGGGGAGACAAAACCCTGGATGTGTTGGAGGGAGAGAGAGAAGGGAGGGAGGGAGGGAGGGAGGGAGGGAGGAGAGGGGCTGAGCTAGTCTCTCTTCAGAGCAGAGCTATTGGAGAAGGGTGATGGGTAGGACTGGGCTGTCCTTCTGCTTTGTGAGGTTCTGGCTCCCTCTACAGGGATGTGTCTCCAAGTGATGGAGGCCTTGGACCGCTGTGTGCCCAACGCTGGCTGGGCAGGAGGTGATGTCTCCTCACCTGCAGCCAGCTTCTTCTGTGGCTTCTTTCCTGAGCACACCTCTGAATTGTGTTCCTGCTGCTCTGCAATGGACACCTCGGTTTGTACAGGTGAGATAAGGAGATGTCCTGAGATGGAGAGATGCTCAGAGGCAGCTGGGTTTGTGCATTCCTGAGATAAGAGGGCTGGGAGCCAGCCCGGTTGCTGCAGGATGCGAGTGCAGTCAGGGCACCTTGAGCTGGGTGCAGAGCACTCCCAGCACTGCTGGTCCCAGACTTGGGTGCTTTGCACAGCCTCTACCAGAGCCTGCTTGTCTTTCACATGAGTGCAGCCCAAAGATGTCCCTGTACAGAGCTTCAGTGCCAGCAGCTCTTACCACCCCACAGCAGTACCATGCAGCCTTGGCTCCCACAGGACCACGTAGTCCAGGCAAATCAGGCAGGCAGACTAATTCAAAAGCTCAGATGAGTCAAAGTAGCACTAGCCAGGTCCATTCTCCCTGGTTAGTTGATGCTCACCATGTCCAATGACATGCCCAGAGAAGGGCAATGAAGCTGGTGAAAGATCTGGAGCACAAGTCCTACGAGGAGCAGCTGAGGGAGCTGGGATTGTTTATCCTGGAGAAAAGGAGGCTCAGGGAGGACCTTATCACTCTCTACAACTGCCTGAAAGGAGGCTGTAGCCAGGTGGGGAACAGTCTCCTCCCCAGTTACAAGTGATAGGACAAGAGAAAATGGCCTCAAGTTGCACCAGGGGAGGTTTAGATTGGATGTTGGACTGGAAATTTCCTCACCAAAAGGATGGTCAGGCATTAGAACAGGCAGTCCATGGCAGCAGTTGAGTCACCACCCAGTGAGATATTTAAAAGACGTGTAGATGTGGCACTTAGGGACATGGTTACGTGGTGGACTTGGCAGTTCTGGGTTAATGACTCAATGATCTAAGGATTTTACAGTCTTAGGATCATTTAGGATCCAACCAAAATGATTCTATGATTTTATGTCATTGTCCTTCCTTGGATGCCCCTTGTGTCGGCAGTTTTAGGCAGACATGAAGTAGTGATAAATAAGAGTCCAGGCAGTCCCAACATGCTACAGCCAGGCTAAAGAAAGCAATGTGAGTCATGAAGGGATGTGAAGCAACTTGTTCACAACCTCTGTGCCCCAGCACAGGGCAAGGGGTTTTTTCTAACATGCTCAGTTGTTCTTCATTTATCACCTCACTCATGCTCTGCTTCGTGTCTTCTTCAAACTACCTCACTGATGGCCTCTAGCTGGCTGTACCCACATGTTCTTGGAACTGTCCTCTGCCTCTTCATGCCTTGATGGTCACACCCTCTTGCCTCTTGGCTGCCACCCCAAATTTGCCCTGTTTCATTGCTTTAACCCCCCCCCCATCTTGACATAGAGCTCAGGCAGAAACAGGCATGAAGTTCATTTCCAGTCAAAACCAAGCCTTCCTCACACATCACATCACCTGGGGCTTGGGGCATCAACATGTCAGCATTATTCTCCCTTTGAGACAGCTGGTCCCAGCAGAAATTTCCCAGCTGAAGGCAGGGAAGAGAGTGTTTAGTCCCAAAATGGAGGCTATCCTTTTGGATTCCAGACTCCCCTCCTCTCCACATCTGGGCCTGCTAGAGTGAAAGCACAGAGGAATGTGCCTCAGTCCTGATGACACTGTGACAGCTGTGTGCCTTTAGCATGGGATTTCTTTCTAGTGGTGGTGACAAGGGGTTCTGCTCTGAGCTTTCCTGCCTGTGTCAGGGCAACAAACGTGTGCACTTTGTGATGGTGCTGGACAGCTGGGAGAGCGCTCTGAGAGGGCAGGTGTGAAACACACACAAGTGTGCTCACATGCATGTGTATTCACAACAGGTAAGAAAGACCTTTCTGATCTCTTTTCCCTCATCCCTCCTGATCCCAAGATTCAGTGCTATCTCCTATGTACCTCTCCTCTCTCTCCTCAAAAAAAAAAAAAAAAAAAAAAAAAGAGAGAGAGAAGGAAAAGAAAGAGAGGAAGTAAGAAGCAAGCAAGCAAGAGTGCGGGGGAGGAATGAAATATTTGCAAGCTCATTGTTTTAAGCCTCTAACAACTGGATAAAACAAGCCACCAGTGAGCAGCTTCTCATGACTCTGCATAGTGCCCTTGCCAGAAGATCCAGGCTCTAATGAAAACAGCATGTGGGAGGGGAGATTGTGTTGAATCAAAGCAGAGTGCAGCAGCGACCTCGGCCCTGGCACAGCGCAGCTCTACTGGGATGCACTGTGTTCACTCGAGAGGGCTGGGGGCGGGGGGGGATAGAAAAGTGGTTTATTGCTGAGGCACCTCGTTGTCTTGGCTGTCTGTGGGGCGGCTGTGTGAGAGCACTCTCCTAATAGGAGATGCTTAGCAAATGCCCTTGGCTTTGCTGAGATCTCAATTTTTCCAGTGCTGCTGGGTAGCTTTGTTGAACCAATCTTGCCTGTTCCTCCAGCTGGGAAAACACTCACCCACTAGCTTCAGGGTAATGTTTTTCCAGTGCTGCTGGGTAGCTTTGTTGAATCAATCTTGCCTGTTCCTCCAGCTGGGAGAGCAGTGGGAAAACACTCACCCACTAGCTTCAGGGTAATCTTGAAAGGCTTCTGCTCTTGTGGGCTCCCTCTCTGGCCTTGGATTTTGCAAGTGCACTTGGTTGAAAAGGGCAAAAACAAGGAGGAAAGCCTGGGTGGAATGGGAGAAAATCGTTATGGTTATTCTCCCTTTGAGACAGCTTGGATTGATCTCAGGACATGAGGGGGGGTCTCTATGGTCCCTCCAGGGTTTTACTGTGGTACTTTGGGGGGTCCCTAGGAGACGCCTCACTTGTGCTCACTCAGGGTGGGAGGGAAAAAGTGAGTCCCTGTGCACAATTTGCTTAATGGTGTTTTTAAAGACCTTTTATGTATGTTCCCAGCCCTTGTTTCTGGCACTTCAGGGAAGACGCTCCTCTTGCTCCTCAGCTGGGGAAATGGTGCTCAGGGGCCACTGGGACCCTCCACAGCTGTGAGAAAAGGCTGTTTGTGGAGGCAGCAATCTCCCCGGGAGCACCGGAAAGGTTTGTAGGACATGCCTGGGATGTCTGGGACGTGTGGAGCAGCCAAGATGACATTTTGGCAGAGTGCCGCTCAGTAAGACGTGAGGAGAAGCAGGAACCTGTGCCAAGGTCCTATTTTAAATCAGGCTCCTTGAAATCTTTGATATGGATAGCAGTGGAGATAGGTTTTCACATGTCTTTATAGCTCACACTTCCATGTGAGAGAAACCTCAGCCTTGCCCTGTCAGGCTGCTCGCTCCCTCAGCCAAGCAATGGCTGTCCTTCATTCCCAAGGACCCCCAGCTCAGGCTCAGCCCCTCTCAGAGGGAGATCCTAAATACCTTCCAGACAGGAGAAAATACTTGGCTGTGAGGTTTTTCAGAGCTCTGGTGCTCATTCCTGGCTTCCCTCCTCTTCACACTGCTGAGAGCTAGGGGGACACCCTCTCTTTAGACAAATCAGAAACTGCTGCATGAGGGAAGGAAAAATGACTGTACGGAGCATGGGCTGTGAATTCAGGGACCCTAAACATAATCCTCCTGGGCTCACAAGCCCCCTCCGAGGTCAGCATCCTGCTGTCCCATTTCTGCTCTCTCTCTCAACCTTCAGCATTTAACCAAATGTCCTCTCAGAGCCGCTAGTCCTTGGGGAACATCTGTGGTGGAGATGGTTTGGTTACGCAAGTCCCAGGCTGATGCTGGAAATCTGAGCTTTTGTGGCTGCTTTCCTCTGGTCTCCCCAGATGCTCTCCCACACTTTTTTGTTTCTCTAGTTCTGTGGGACTTTTTATAATTCCGGGACGGAACCCATGCACGTAGAAGGTGCTGTGCTCGGAATGTAGGCGCCTTCCCTGCGCCTCCCTGCCAGCGCTATGGGTTCACACCACTAGAGGGCGGCCGGTCCCCACCGATGGGATTGCTGGAAGCAGGAGAAGGGAGCAGCAATCCAAAGATGAGTGCAAACAGCTTGGCTAATGGAGCTCTGTGTGTGTGCGTGTGTATGTGACAAACACTTCCTCTCCTGTAGGCATTTCTTCCGGCCCGGGGCCAGCTTTCCAGGCTTGGTGCTGCTCCTCTTATAGATCGGTGTACTTGACACACTAGAAAAAAAAGTCAGGTCTTTGAGGGCAGGGGAGGGCTGGAATAGCCAGAGTTCCGGATTTTCCTGGAAAAAAAAAAAAAAAAAAAGAAGAGGGGAAAAAAGAAAAGAAAAGAAAGAAGAACAAACAAACAAACAAAAAGCAGGCAGCTGGTCACATAGAGCTCTGGCAGCCTCAGACTGCAGCCCCAGCCATTGGAAAAGGCAAAGACAATTGTCCACAACCTCAGGGAAAAGGGTGCGCTCCTCCATTGCTCAGTGACCTGCAGGAGCTCAGGACCTGGTCATGCTCTCAGGACCTTTCGTTGAGCATGAAAATCTTATAACCACCAGGTCTGGGTCCCACCCCCTGTCAGTGCAATTAGGATTAGGAATTCTGAGCAGGGGAACAGCCAGGGGCTGTAATGAAGATCCAGCTCCTCCTTTGCTCAGTTCTGTCTATCTGTGGAGCATATATATGTATTATTGGTAGTCCTTCTTCAGTTCAGCAAAACTGTGAACAGCCAGCAACAGGTTTGTCGTGAATGTAGCATTAACTTAATAATGAAGGAGGGGAGCTTTGCTATTATCAACTACTCCCTGAAACCATCTTTTTTGCCACCCTCCTCATCCTCCAGTCTAGCTGGCTCATGTGACCCCAGCTCTTTTTCTTGGTACTTTATCTCAATAACATGAGACATGACCAGCAGAGCTGCACTGCTCTGTTGGAGCCAGAAATTTAAGTACAATGAGGCAGAAAACACCAGCAAGAGTGCACGTAGCTTCTTGGGCCAGCACCCAGCCACCTTCCAACCTGGCTGGAGATGGGTAACTGCCATAGGCAGCCTAGACCCACACTGCTTTGTTTATGTGAACACCACAATGACCTTCCTCACCAGTTTTTAAAATTCACAATCTCTCTCCCCTTTATAGAACATTTTACCCCCATCTGTCTGCACAGGAGCTTTCCTATACTGTCTGCCCACAGCTAGACTCAGTTTAAAGAGGTCTGGTTTTACTTCTGTTTCTTCATAGGCTGCTTGTTTGGTTGCATGTCTGGGTTGTATCTACTACAGTCACAGGTTTCTCAGTTGCCTTGCAGGATGCTATACTCCAGCAGCTGATGAACCATGGTTCCATGATTTTTCACCAGATTTTCAGGTCTCAGGGAGTTTTTGGAAGGGGGATGTAGCTCCCTTATTTACCTATCTAAGTTTTAGGTCCCTGCATGGGTGAACCACTGGGAGGATGTGACTCAGTCTCCCTCAGCCATGATGATTCCCTCTCTAAATGGCTCTCAGATGTGTCTCCTTTAGGAGAATAGCTTGGTACCTAACACCCAGTTTGATGCGTGGCTCAGACAGGCTGATCTCGGTCCACTGCTTCTAAGAAGTCACCAATCCAGTGGCTTCCTCAAGTTGCCAGGCATTCAGTTCTGCCAAGCCTTCTCCAAAGAGATGGTGATGACACAGTGCACTTCACAGAAGGGGAGAAGCCAGCCTACCTCCAAATATCATCTGTACTAGCCACAGGGAAGTGGGTGAAAAAACTGCAAAGCACTGGAAAATTGGACCTCTCCCCTTGTCATTACTGTCCCAGCAGTGGAGGGAATCTCGGGGGATGGAAGTCAACATTCTGCTGCTGGACTTGGCTCTTAACTTCCGTGGGGCCTGAGGCTTCACTGGTTTGAACTCAGTATCTCAATTCTCCATTTGTTACCTAAACCAGGCCAATGTTTGTCATTTTTGGAAACTCATTTCATATAATCATAACTCCACAGTACAAAGAAAAAAATACATTAAATAAATACCAGCATGTTTTGTGACACAAAACCCAGATACACTGTATGGAAAATATAACCTCCTTCCATCTGGAAATGTCTTGGGATTATCTACATTTTCTTGTAACTCATTTTCTATGAGTCTCTACTTTGAGAGTGGTTTACTGCAAACATCTCTGTGTTCTCTTTGCTGTATTGATTCATAAGAAATCCTTTCACAATGAAATCATATTTTCCATGCACCAAAAAAAAAAATCAGATAGAAAATGAAGAATATTATTGTAACAGGAAAATGGTTAGGACAAAGAAAGCTTATAATTTTGTAAACAGAGGTTGGGAGGAGGCTTTTGGGATTGAGTTTCTTGGCAGCGAGTCAGAGGGTTTTTCTTTTCTTATTCTGAAGACTCTACTGGCAAGATCTACAGCCCAGAAAAAAACCCCAAAAAACATAAACAGTTGTCCCCTTGTAGTGGTTTGGTCCAAAATACTCATTACTGTTTACCTTCTGTAAGATAAGAATTAGGAGAAAAGCAAAGCAGGCATAAAACTTGAAAGAATATAAAGAAGTTTATTAACAGACCTAAAAGAAGAAAGAGGGAAAAAAAAAATCATACCACACCTTCAGAACTCTTCTCCTGCCCCCCACCTTTCTCCCTTCTCCCACTGACAATGTAAAAAGACAACCCTTGAGATGTTCAGTCTGTTTACCACTTCCGTAATAGCCTTGTTCAGTTCATTTAGGAAGAGGAGTCTCTCTTGCCCATGCTGTGAAAACATTATCACAATGAGACAGCCGCCCGGCTTGGGTCTCTGCTCGCATGTGAGTCCCTTCCCCCGACTTGCAGCTTTTCCCACAACTGCTTTTGAGCATCCACTCTTGAATTACTGGGGTGCAATTTTAAGGTTGAGCCATTCAGAAACAAAAGTTCTCTTCACCCATCTCTGGGAGCATTTCATCTCTAAGAACAGAGGCCCTTCTCCTTCCCTGGGAGCAAAGGGTCCTCCTCATCTTCATCTCTAGGACTATCTCTGGGAGCATCTCTAGGAACTGAGGTCTTCTCCTTTTCCATTTGGAGCAAAAGTCCTCATCGCTTCCATCTCTCCATGTTCAAACTTCTCATGAAATTACAGCTGCTTCAGCATCTGCTCATCTCAGCGCAGGTGCTTTTGCTCACAAGTACAAGTTGAACGCTCCACCCCCCGTGCTTTCATGAAATTACAATGGGTACTCTGATATATCATAGTCCATCACCACCACAGCTTTACAACAGAATTTCAGCCTTAAGCATCTCCTCTTTCTCCTCCCTCAGGTTTTCAGCTCTTCACAGCGCTAAAAGGGTTAATCTCACCCAGGCCTTGCAGCTGGAATGTGGCTTATTGCTGTTGGTCACATGAGCTTTGCCGGGCAGCGGTGGGCAGCTTTCTGCTGAATCTTGGCCACACTGGAGAGGGAGAGCCGGGCCGCTCCATCTGCACAGAGCAGGGCCCTGGGGGCACCGCGGGTGGAACAGGGCCCATCGGCTCCAGGATGGCCGGGGGCCCGCCCCCCCACCACGGGGGGCCGGGCCCACCAGGCCCCGCACGGGGCCCACAGCCACCTGTCCCAGCACCAGAAACGAGAGAGAGCTCTGCCTGGGGTTTGTCTATTCTTAAGTGTGGACCACAGAGGCGGTCACAATTTTAAGTGGCTTAAAAAATTGTCCATATTCAAACTGACCAGCTGATAGGTTCTGTCAGGTCATAGAGGAGCTGTAAGCACCCCTTTGCAAGAACATCACTTCTGGGACTATGCTTTGCTAACCCATGACACCCCTCCAACACGAAATTGATAGCTTAATTAGCAGAACTGAGAATTTGATGAAGGACATGCTGATGAACCTTGGCCATCTTGGAGAAGTGTTATAAACTTAGAGGTCTTCTCTCACCACTCCCACTTTGCCAGTGGGGACTTAGATACTATCTTCTACTGCTGAATGTTTAAGTGAACAAAGCCAAAGGATTTAGTGCCACAGACAGGATGGTGTCACCCATCCTGGGGGGCAAAGAGCAGGCGAGGGGAGTGCGTTCCAACTAAAATGAAAGTTTTTCAATTAAAATCCACTGGGGAGAAAAAAGGACAACAATCTCTTTCCCCTCCCATTAGTCACAGTGAGTAACTGGGAGAAGGGGGTGATGGTTGTGGAAAGGAATGACATTTGGCTAAGAAAAACAGTTTATGTTATTTACAAACACTTAGCAAAGCAGGTGATTACTGATGTTTTGCTTGTTTAAGCCATTCTTCTCTTTTGGATAACCCAACATTTTTTGTGGAACAATCAGGGAAAATATGCAGGAAATTGTGAAATTTTTTTTCTGCTATTTTTGTCTGTTTCTACAATTGCCAGTGATGACCAATTTGGTTTCTAAACATTGCCACTCTGCTTATTGGGAAGGCATGTGTGGAATGACTCCTCCTGAGGGAACCATTCTGTGCTGCCTGTGAATCTTCACTTCAACGTATTTTGGCAACCGGGAATGGGGAGAGAGAGAGAAACTGGCGAACAGCTTCTGGGCAGCTCCACACAGCTCACCTGGAACTGATTTTCAAGAGACCCATCTTCATCTGATGTAAATCAGCTCAATCGTCTTTGCTTGGTTGGGTATTTTCCAAAAGTCTTGTGTCAGTGAAGGCAAAAGCTTTGCATGTCATAGGTCTCTCTGTTCCAGTGTCCTGCCTTTACCCCCTGAAGCTGTGGCCTCCAGGATGGCTGGAGATGCTTCTGAGTTCTAAGCATCTATTTCAACTTTCTGCACCAGAGACAGGTACTTAGCTGGGAGATTTTATTTGTCTGCGTGGGCAGAACCAGGGAAATTCCTTTCTGGGGAATATGGCCCTTCTGGGTTCAGTGCCAGTGACACATTTGAAGCTGCAGATCAGGGGATCTGGGGCCTTCTAAGTCCTGGCTCTCATTTCACAGATTCTATGAGCTGTCTTAGAAAAGTCTCCAACCCTCTTGTCCAGGTTCACCACCTCCTTTTTCCAGCTGTAAAAATAAACCAGGGTGGGACAGAGAGCTACATCCTCTCCCCTTCCCGTGGACATCAGCAGATGTCATGATGGATGGTGTAAGTCAACTTTGTGGAGGTGTCATGGAATTTGGCTGCAGAAGCAACTTGGTTTATTCTGTCGTTCCTCAGTCCTGTGATTGCTGCCTGACAACTGGCAAAATCAGCTCATTTTATCCAACCAACAGTGAAACTCAAGATCATCCAACCAACAGTGAAACTCAAGATCTCTCCCTGAGCTCTGCTTGGATATCTTTCCAACTGTCTGCATGCCCCTCCATGTTCTCCAGACAGCTCCAGCCACCCAGGCATGGCCAGTAAGACTTCAAACTGATGATGAAGTTTAGCTCTGACCTAGGCAGATGTAGGAACAATTAGCCTTAGATCAGTTTGGCAAAGTTGACAAATCAAATTATTCCTTCTGTTTTGCCTGCCTTCCTGCAGATGATATTTGTTGCTGTCAGCTGTGATCCAGAAGGATGCAAGTATTTCTGATTGGAGAAAGACTTGGACCAATAGAAGTAAAATTCCCACATCCATGCTTTCTTGGACCATGTGTCTCTGCTGTTAACCTGCAGAGCAGCAATGGGGATTCAGCCCAGGCGTTGAGGCAGCAGTGAGCTCTTGAAGTCACTGGTCATCTGGAAATATGGGACACAGTTCCCTACA
>NW_008236764.1:218138-224411 GCF_000691975.1 Corvus brachyrhynchos
CAGTTCCCTTCACATTTGAATCTGAAAACACTTGTGCTTTCTCTAAAACTTCCTCTAGTTTCCCGTGATATTTTTCTGATCTTCCCAGATGTGCAGGCAGGAATGAGAAAGAACATCTCAAGAGTGAGACACAGGGGAGAGGTTCCATGTTGTAGCATCATTTTATCATCCTTGGAAAGACTCTTTGGGTTAATTTGGGATCTCTCTCTTTCATTTCCAGTGCAGAATCCATGCTCAGGAAGAGGACTGGAAATCTTGAACTGTGGTAGGAGCAATAAGTTTCTTCTAGCACGGATCTCATTGCCAGCTGCAAGATGAAACAGTACTTCCCATGGTCACTTGCCAGGAGTCTCTGAGACAGATTCCTGTTAGATTCCTCTGCCCTGCTCATCCATCTCAAATCACAGCTGATACACCTGATTTTGGCTTGATGAGACAGCTGTAGTTGTGGTCGGCAGTCCATCAGAGAGCTTGGGGAAGCTGCCAAAGTCCTGTGGATTGACAGTCTTCACAGCTTTCACTCTTCAGCTCCTTTTCCAGTTGTAGCCCCTCTCCCTGCCATGGACAGGTTTCTACATGCCATCCTAGTCCCAGAGAGAGCACTGAACCAAATGCATTGTTGCAAGGGTTCACAATGCCTCAGCTCATCCCAGCACCTTAGCATCTTTCACTTTGTGCATCCTTGCAAACGGTGATATTTTGCTCTGTGAGGCCAGGCTGCCTAGCCCAATTCCCAAAGATTGTAGTCTCAAGCTCCAAGTTGATGGTTATCCTTGCCCCTTCTGCTGTCATCACTTGTGATCAACACCCGGGGTTTCTGAGAGAGGGATAGAAATACCATAATGCATAGAATTGAGCAGCATGATAATATAGGTATAGGGAAATCCTCCGATGATGCATCTTGTGCCCAGGATAGTGGTTTGGAAAAGGTTTGTCAACTTTGGATGGTTTTCAGGGTCTGAACAGCTAATAACATCCCTGTTCATGTCAGAAGATGCATCTTTCGGTGGATGTGACAGGCAGTGTGTGCTTGTGGTCAGAGTACTTCCTCCTAACTGCCCTGACTCTATCCATGACCCCATGTAGGCTCGAGCTGCCCACTGAACTTCATTATTTTCTCAAGCATCTCCTCGATTCAGCTGCCTCCAGCTCTGAAAAATGTGTCTGCTTGAGCAGTGTGGTTTCTTTGACTGCATGGCAAGGGCTGACATACCCCGACAGTAAGCAATGAGAGAGAGGTTTCAGTTGTGCTGTCCATTACAGACACAAGGCTGGGGTGGAGGAAGAGGGGTGCTCCTGTACTAGTTGGATAGTTTTGCCAGACCTGTGTGTGCACCCCAGCTGTAAAGACTTGCTGGATTTCGCTTTCTGAAACGGTTCACTTCAGTCATTTCCCAGTCCCCCCAGTCCTGCTCTCCCTCTGTTTCCCATCCCACTGTGTGCCTGTTGGTCTCACTGTCTGCACAGATGTTTCTGGGCATCTGAGCAAGCAGCGTGTTCCTGCCTTCAAAATGCAGCCCCACAGCTGTGTTGAGAAGAGCTGGGTGGATGACACTGCCTGACCAGGGGATTTATCCCTGTGTTGAATCTCATTTCAAAGACAGACCCTTCTCCTGACCTGGGGCAGGACTGAGCTGGGCAAGAACAGTTAGATATGAGGGATTTCCACAGGTGATGAGTGAGAACCTTCAGGCCCTGGACACAAAATATCTCTTCTCATGAGACTGCAAATGGCAGCCTACATGACATCAGACTGACATTCTGGAGCTTCACCCAGAATAGGGCTGAAGTGAGCAACCATGAGAGATTTTGCCAGTGCTTCAGTGGGACCAGGATTTCGCTGAGATGGAAAGCCTCGTTCTGGCACCACTGCTTTCTGTTTCCTCCCCCAAGTACTTCTGTGTCCCTTTCTCTTGAGCACAGTTCCTGCCCTTTACCTAAGCCTAGGAGCCATTGCTAGTGTGTGTTGTGTCATTAAGTATTAACAAACTTGTTGAAATTTGTCAAATATTGTTTTGGAGGTCTTCATTAATTCTGGCCTGACTTTGACTCTAGACACAAACTCCCAGTCACCTGCACAAAGCCCTGAAAACATGACATGGAAGGACAGGCTCCTTACAAGAGGACCTCTTGGACTCTGAGATGTGTCCTTAACCCTCTAACCCCCTTGAAGGTAGCAACTGTGTTCATGGAGGAGGAATAGACAGAATCTGCACTCCTGCAGCCAATGTTGGGAGAAATGGCAGCAACTGGATTGGGAGATCTTCACTGTCCTCTGGGGATACTTGAGATAGTGGAGATAGCACATTCTGATGATCTCTTTGCTTTCAGACCCCATCTCCACACAGGGTGAAGTGGAATCTGCTGACCCTCAGATGCAGAGAGGGGCACTCTAGTCAAGGAGCACCCAGGAAGATGGCAATGCCACGGGCTGGGAAATGTCTCTCAGGAGCAGATGACTTTAAAGAAAAAAAAAAGCCAACCGAAATGCTACGTGTTGGAGGAGGAAAGCAGAGAGGTCCCTCAGCTGTTGAAATTGCCTTGTCAGCATCTGTGAGCAGTTGGCTGGCTTGCTGGCTCTGACAAAAATTGATGGGGACCATGTGGCAGTCAACACGGGAGAGGGTGGGAGGGTGCCAAGTTTTCCTACGTATATGTGTGTGTATATATGCGAGTGCGTATTTATTATCCCATCTCTTCTGCAGTTGCCTGTGTGACTTGTGCCAGCAAGCTGTGGAGATGTGGCCTTTCCCTGGAATGAGGAATGCGTCAAGGAAAGTGTGGTTGCATATATTTATGAACATATGGAGGCCCTGGAGTCACGCCACACGGTTTGCCACTAATTGAAATAGGCTGACTAACCTCTTATTGTGGCCACCAGGAGCAACCCCGGGGAGGGGCTGGCAGAGGGGGAGGGGAGTGCTGTGCATGGGCACAATACAGCTTCCAAAGCATGACTGGGAGAAACAAACATCTCCCCCTTCTCCTCCACCTCTTCCAGGATGGATAGAGGAAGCTGCAGGGATACAGTGAGCAGGCTCTCTGCACACAGCAAAAGCAGCACAGACACAGATAACTTCGGGCTGCTCCTTTACAGCTGAATTTCCAGGGTATGCTCATGTATGGCCAAATGCTGACTGTCCTCCTTGTGCTCACACAATGTCCGAAGTGAGCTTGCAAAAATAACCTGGGTCTAGGCTGAGGGACTTGTGCACTTCAGTAGTGTGGAAGAAGAGTGCTTGTCTCTTCCTCCAGGTACTCTTCCTTCGGATTGCATTGTGCCTGAGCATTTTTCATCTCTGCACTTTTCTTAAACAGCTTTCTGCTGCTGGATCTTTCCTATGGATGCTCATATGGTTCCTGAATGCTCAGACACATCCAGGCTGAGCTGCTCCAGTGGCTGTTAAAAGGTCACTTGCTTTGATTCTTGCATGTATTACAAGCAGTGGCATTTGAAGTGGTGGAGGTTTAGCATCACCTGTCCTTGGGTTATACTGGTGATGTGAAATCTTGCTGTGAAGACAGCCAGAGATAAATACCTCTGTATATTTTAAACCAGATATCTCTGGATTGGCCTGGATCCAGCATCACACTCTGTTCAGTTTTTTCCCAGCTGTGGAGTGGAATACCTGCTTGGACAGCTATTACCATCTCCTGACTGCAGACATCCTGTGAAACCGTCTTGCTCCTCAGCCCTCAGAGGTTCAGTCTACATTTCTTGGCCGTAAGGGGACTTGGGTATGCCAGAAGACTGGCTGCCTTGGGGAAAGTCTTCCAGCTTTAGGTGGTATGTTGATCACAGTGAAAGATGCAGCTCATATCACTCCTACTTCTTTATAACTATGTTGGCAGGTGAATTCCTACCAGCTTCTTTGCTATGATTTTTCCCCATCTCTTGTGTTCATTTCAGAAGAATTTTGTGGGAACAACTGTGGGAAAACATGGATGAGAGGACTATCAGCACCCTTGTGATTTTGTCAGATTGGTCGCTTCAAAGACCTCATGAATATCTCAGCCAGCTAAGTCTGTCCAGGTTCAAAGCACCTCCAAACCCACGTCCAGGATTTTTTCTTTTCTGTAGAAATGGAATAGAGAAAGTAGGTTAAAATTGACACAACTTCTGAACTACCTGTGCAGTGAGGATATAACATGCAAGGAAGCAAAGAAAGGTATAAGGTTCTCTAGAAACAAAATTCACAGGAACATAGGGAACTTAGGGAATTTTCAGCAATAAAATGGAATGCCACTGTTACTGCTGTTATTAAAGGAAACTAGAGTTTAAAAAAAAATTTTCAGACAAAAAATGTTTACAAGATATCATCAAGAATATATTACACTCATGTAATCGATTTTTCAAATGCAAACAGTCATAAAATGTTCCCCATTTTGTTAATTGTTTGGGCCTAAGGGAAATAATATGCAATATGCTTTTCTACTTTATTTATAGTTTTCATAAGAGGCTGAGTATTTTTCTTGTGTTGCTCTAGGAATTTGCTTAACTGATTTTGATGTATAATGTTGTAAGAATAATTCAACAAAGGTTCAGAGGGTTTTCTGAAATGGATCTGTAGGCTGATCCATTCATCATCAGACGCCCTGGATGGGCACGGAATATCTCAGGGTACGTCACTGCTGATGGTGTGAATCTGTACTTTACAGTTCCTTAAATCCATTTTCCTTGGACTGCTGAATCTTGGGTAGATCTCTGACTTTCTGCTTATGTATAATAACATATGAAGTCAAGTTTGACAATGCTTTTGAATGGAAATGAGTCTGTACATACTATTACAAATATATATGTTAGGAGGCAGCTGAAGACTCATACATGGCTATAATCATCTTAATTGGATCTCCATGTCCCAGAGATGCAAAAGATGAGAGACAGCAGCTGGACAATGGGTAAATAGGAGGGGGAGGTGACAGAATATGTGTAACCAATAAATATGATAGGAGATGTGCAATTCCCAGCTGGCCAGGGACGGTGAATACAACTTGCCGTCTGTTCACAGCCTACCCTACACTTTACCACTCACAGCACACACCGAGTTTCTTTCACCACTGTAATCTTTCAATGATACAAAAAAAAACCAAAGAAAAGGAAAAAGAAAACAAATATCTCACCATCATCCCCTCTCTTTACACATATTTGTGCCAGGTCCAGATGGAGATCAGGGAACGAAAAGGCTTTTTGCGCCTGGCATAGCTGGGCAAGGAAGCCGAGGATAAAGTAGCAGAGGTGGCATTCCAGAC
Source organism: Corvus brachyrhynchos (assembly GCF_000691975.1). NCBI lineage: Eukaryota > Metazoa > Chordata > Aves > Passeriformes > Corvidae > Corvus > Corvus brachyrhynchos. Next base: position 223,389 of record NW_008236764.1, read on the forward strand.
GTTAATACACGAAGAGTATCGGGTGTGTGATGAGATGCAGCAGGTGGGACGAGGAGATCAATCCTTACTGGATACAGCTACGCACTAACTCTGGTGGGTATCCTCTTGCATCAGCCTCGGGAGGGAAAACTGCAGACACCTGTCCTCCAAACCAGTGATGTGACCAGTGAAAAGAGGAGTGTTGGGAAGGGGAAGGGATTGAGGCATTTTTAAAAACAAGCAAAGAATTTTGTTTGGCATCAGTGCTCTGGTACCTCCCCAGGCACGTGCTGGTGCCAGGTGCTACCGGGGGAGTTGTGCTTTAGTATTTCTGTGTTAGCACCAGCTGCAGAAATCAACACCATGCTGATCCCTTGGGCACTGGGTTTTGCAGCTTCCACTCAATGCCTGTGCATCCTTCCTCACCATCCAGAGCACAATCAATACCAACGAGCATACGTGTGTGCTTGTGTCAGGACATCTTTGTCCTGACCCGAACAATACGATAAAGAGGACAAGGACACCCATTTATGGAAAACCTGAAGCCTAAAGTTGTCCTAAATAATTGTGTGAATGGGAAAACTGAGGAAGCTTTGTTTCTAATGCAATTTTAAGGTGAGCATTTCTGAGGATTCTCTGAAGCCTTGTAAAGGGTTGAGCTCGTGCAGCAGTAGGTGTTTTTATTAGACCTACACTTTTCTCTTTTTTTTTCCACTTGGTCAGTCATTTTCATAGAAGTCAGAGAAAGTTTCTATTTCGGAGACTTATACTCCTCTGTTATATTTTCTTAAAACTGACCTGTGAGTTAAAAAGCTATTAGGAAGGACCCAGACAAATGTACTGGCAGACTAAAAGACAATGTGATCTCACATGCCTGGTTTCCTAAGTAAACCTGTCTAAAAGCCCCAAGGATCATTAGTACATCATCTGTTACTTCCATCAGCATTTTTTGAATGCAGGAGTGTGATTTCTCCCAGAGCAGATGGGACCTGGCATCTCGTTAGAAAGATTTCTTTGTAGTGATCTGTGCAATATTTGTTCATC
>NW_008236764.1:224434-227771 GCF_000691975.1 Corvus brachyrhynchos
CTAGCTACTCTGAAACCAATGACATGGCAAGCTGAGGTGGCTTGCAGACCCAGCCTACATGAAAACTGCAGCTCACCACAGCTCCTATGGCTTTGTGATAGCTCAGCAGCTGCAGAGCATGCTTCTCTGGCTGTTGTGACAGTGTAAGCCAGCCCTCTGGCTCTTCCTTCTGTCTGAAGATTTCTCCATCAGGCGTATTTCTGAGCTCTGTGGGTATCTTTTAGGGGAAAGTCCCTGCAGAAATGGTCCAACAAGTGGCAAAGGTAAGGCTGGCTGACAGGTGATCCTGTAGGGAATTTTAATTGCCTTGGATGCAGCTCCAAGAAAAAGCCATGTCCAAGATCTCTGAGACATTAGACTGCATTAAGATCTCTCAATCTCTCACAAAGCAGGGGATTCACAGTGTTCCAGCCTAAGTAGGCTGCTTCCCACTGATCTCAGTAGGAATCAAAGTGGCCCCTGTCATATAAAACACACAAGGAGGCCCAATAGTGGCAAAAAATTGAAATGAAAAGATTTTCAATGGCTTTTGCTGATGTTTGAGCTGTGTTGTGGGCAAAGCTTGTTTCTGATTTTCTAATTGTTTTTGTCCCTGCCTGATGAGCAGATTACATAGCAAAGCCAAATCCTTAGCCCTCTGGCCTCATACGTCTCCTCTTCACCTCTTGTTTCTTCATACGCAGATCTCCTCAGTTCCCAGCCAAAGCACACCCTGATCCAAGCTTGCTCAGGAGTGCTTTCTGCCAGAAACTTCCCCTGGGAGATTTAAGAAACAAACAAACAAACCAAGCAGCCTTCACAACATCCCGATGACAAACAAACAAACAAACTAACAAGCGTGCACACATCCCCCTGTGTTCCTGAAACAGCATCTGACCCTGCTCTCCAGAGCCCAGGGACAGGAGGTGTACCTTGGTGGTAAGCACAGAGCACTGTGTCAGGGTGAACACTTGGAGCAAACTGCAAATCACTGACGTCTTCCCTGGAGAGGCAAGATGAAAACTCCAGCAAAACCTGTTTTGTGCATCCAGTCCCTCTAAAAAAGAATGGAGTCAGGATGTTGTTCCTACAACCATTTTCCTACTTGACAAGTGTGTTTCCTTCCCTTCCTTCTCTGTAAGCAAGACAAAAGCATTTCAGTGGTGTTGGGTCTCTCTTGGAAACCTGTCTCTTCACCACTGCAGGTGGGATTGGCAGGCAGTGTGTCCTGGGGCTTCCAAGCTCACATACCATGTCTCTGGACTACCTGCATGTTCCTCCTGCTCAGAACTGCTTGTGTTTTGTATTGAAAATGCTAAGAGTCTGGCAAATGGTTCCTCTGAACCTTACCTCTTGGAGAAAGTCCCATTCCTGGGTCTGGAAAGATGGTTTAGACATTCAGAATGGCCCTGTCTCTGCTTCCTGAGCCCAAGGTCCATGAAAGGAGGAGTCCCCATTGGTTTGTGCTGTGTGTGCTGGATGGACTAATGTACTATACCACGAAAGTGTGGTCCCACTCTTCCGCATGGAGGAGTGTGCTAGCTGGCTCCTGTGGGGAGGGTCAGGCAAGGTGCATTAGGGACAAGGCAGGCAAGTGGTTGTCTCTTACAGGTCTAGCTGGAGCGCTTGGGGATTGTACTGAGATGAAGGAAATGATTTGGTGAGTTGTTCCAGTGTAGACTCCGTGCTTCACTCTTTTGCTGAAATCACTCCTCCACTCACAACAACCCTGCCTCTGGCCTCCCTTGGTACAGAAGCTCTTCTGGCAGGTCCCTCAGGGTACTAAAAAGCATTAATTGCCCTAACTAATTTCTCCTAGGACCTCCACCCACACCCTCGGCCTAGCCCCAGGAGCCCAATTTCAGCTTGTCCCATGGTATTTAGGCCTTTTCTGTGTTGTGGGTGTGCTTGGTTGTAGTCTTGTTTCTGATCCTGCCTTCTGGATAGACTTTGAACTTGTGCTCCAGGTAACTTGTATCCCATATCTGTCCTCTGGTGTGGATTGTAGCTTGTCTTTGCCTTGTAGTTGTTCCTGACTGAGTTCTTTGTACGAAGTCAGGACTGATTTATTGGTTGCCTCCTCTGGGGTTGTTGTTGTACCTGGTGACCAGCATGTGGCTCTGCTCCTGGACATAGTCCAGAGGACAAACTTCTCTGGCGAAACTTGTCACTGTACACCTTCCTTGGGTGGATATTCCTGCAGCTCTTCCTACAAAGCCCCTTAATCCTAAACTCTGCTACTAACAAGCACAAAGCTTAGTCATATATATCTATTTTGGGTTTTTTTTTTTTTTTCCTTTGGTAATGTTAATTTTTTTTGTTTTCTGAATAGAAAGTATTAGCATACTTGTAGGATTTCCTGTGTTAAAATAGGATTTCCTGTAATATGTTTGACAAAAACCTTGGTAGTTCTGCATGCAGGTTTGGTATGTTATTCCATCAGAGCTGCCTTGGGACAAGGAATGTCTGATGGAGTCTGTGCTTGGTCTCTAAACACCACATCTGAATGCACCACCTCCAGGAAATGTTGGACTTGTCAGTCTAGCATGAACTGGAGGTGGGTTCTTGTCTTTCATCTTCCTCTTCTGATGCTGACCCACTCCACTCTTTTGCAGTGTGGGTGGTCTGGGGCTGCAGCATAGGGCCTGGGTCTTGGGATCATGCTGTTGTGGGTTGGGGTGAAAGTGCCTGGAGTCCCTGGTCTAATGGCAGTCACTGAGTGTGCTTCATGTATGCTGTGAGCACTGGCCAAAGCTGAAAGCAGGGGTGAGATAGAAACCTGGGTGTTTTACACTGGGAGACAGACAAAAACCGTGGATACTGCAACAGAAGTACCATGCAGGGATGGATAGAAGGCAGGGGCATAAAGAAATAATAAAGGGTGCATGGACAGACCTGTAATGTGGGAAGAGCTGATCACTATCACCTAGAAATCCTACACCAGCATAGACCCCCTCCATCTCCCCCAGATCATGCTCCTTCCAGACTCTCAGTCCCAGCCCGTGTTGCCCTTTTAGGGGCAGGCAGGGAGAGCAGAGATAAGCAGATGTGGAGCACACAGTGGATTTTATAATAACATGGTGGTTATAGACAATTGCCTAATGAGGACCAGATGGTCAGTTTTATTTTAAGTTGCCCTTTAACAACATTCCCATCTAAGCTGTGTTTTTTAAGTAATAGGTTTTTAATGAGATGCCCATAAGATCTTACAACACATCAGGTTTTAATCATGCCGACCTATTTAAATGGCAGTGTGTGTCTTTAGCACTCCTTTTACGTTTTTATGGTGTTTAATTCCTTCCCACCACTATTCCTCACCCCAAACCTCAAATGGGCTGTCTCAAAGGGATCGTTCCTC
>NW_008236764.1:227862-232087 GCF_000691975.1 Corvus brachyrhynchos
AACTCATCTGTGCTATTCCAGACTGAGACTGGGAACAGACCTTCCAGGAGAGAGAAAGCATCTTCCTCCTTCCCTCTGAAGTCAGGGTGCAGCTCTGCTTTGCAAAATAAAAGCTCTGATTATAAATGCTGCTCTTGGACGGGGAAGGCAGGGAGCGGTGTGGTTTATCTTGCAAAGATACTGTTATGAAGCCAAGCAAGCATTTGCTTTGGAATGGTGCCTCTAAATCCCCTGGGCAGCACCATGTGGTCATACTGCAGAGGATGTCTGAGAGCCCAGACACACGGCAGACATTTCGATGGTGATAAGCCATGAGGAATCGCTGAGAAAATATGTAAACCCCTTGCTTCATTTGCCCATCGGGAGGGGGATGTAACTGCAGATTATCTGCACTTCTTAGGTGAGGGCACCAAGGTGAGTTACCTGCCCAAGGGAGAACAGGGCAGAAACCTGGGTTTCATGCTTCTTTGCTCCTCATTTACCAGGCTAGGTGCTGGATAGCACAGGTAGCTCATCTCGTTTCTGAGAGCTGAGTTATGGTAACCCCACATACAATTGCTCACTCATCTGAGCACAGAGAGGATGTGTGAAGGGGGAGTTGAGAAGCATACCCTGATGACAACCCCAGGTGAACAGAACTGTCCTGCTTCATATCTCAGTGTGAGGCACATGGGTTCCTGTGTTCACCTTTATGATCTGTGTCAGCCCTCCAGCCAGCCAAGCACTCATTCCATGGCCTTCCTGGTAAAGATCAACATGAATTGTGTTTCCTGCTGCTGGTGCTCAGCCCAATAAAGAGAAAACACCCTCTTGTAAAAAAGTCTGCTGTCAGGACTCAAAATGGTGGGGTTTTTTCTGTCCTACTTTAGAGGCTTCAGCAAACACTGGAAAAAAAAATGCAGGACTTTCACCTCTTGCCTGTCTGGGGATTTCATTTTTCCTGTTAATGTCAGAGGCTCTGTGAAATTGCAGATGAGATCAAGCTCTGCTTTCCTTCCCGGATTCTTGGTTGCCCTTTGGTGGAGCTTACACAGAGACTGTGACTGTGCTGGCTAAATGACATCATGTTTCAAAATTTTATTTGCTTAGCTGTTTTCTTTTTTTAAGGGTATCTTGTATGTTTACCCGGTCACCTTCAAGCAGCTTCAAACTTGGACACTTTCCACTCATTGGAGTGGAGGAGAAGGCACATGGTAAATGACATGGAGGTATGGGGGGCATTCACAGCCTTTCCTGTATTTGAAGTAGTTCACTCAGACAACTCCAGCAAAAGAAATCTTCCCCTTGCACCAGACTGAACCCTGTTTTCATGGCAGCTCTGTACTTAAGAATTTTTGCTTGTAGACTCTGGGAGGCACCAAGAAGCCCATCTTGTGTAAGGCATAAACCAAAAGAAGCTGTAAGGGATTATTTATTTGGGAGTTTAAGTTCAAATGTGACCTTGGTCACACAAAGAAGTGTGATTCAGGTGCTCACTGTATATTCACTTCTCAGGTCTCAGTGTAGAGCCCAAGTTGTTAGGTGCTTACCTGGAGCAACTGGGGCTTTGCTGATTTAGCTCTGAGCAATGGCTGTGCTGCAGCATGAACAACTGTGAAAGACACAACAATGCAGGTAGGAAAAGCTACAGTGTGAATCCAGCTGCTAAAGGGCTGCTTAACACCAGTCTTGACTACCCTGGGCTGGACTTGGCAGCAATACGTGTATATAAAAGGTTTCAGTGGTTTTGGGGGAGACATCAGATTTTGCATTTTATCTATTTTGAAGGGGGCTGTGAGCACATTAAAAACATAGATCTGTTGAGAGCTCTCCTAGCAGTGTCAAACTTACAGGCAAGATGTTTTACCTGGTCCTTCCTTGGAGGGAAGAGAATCTGGAGTCACTGATGCTGTCAAGTAGGATAATCATGACAGATCTTCCAGGCAACCTCTGGAAGAATAGTGTGGACAGTGTTTCTCCACAACAGTACTTGAAGGCTAATGGCTATTTTGTCTTTCCAAGGGTCCCAGCTGAAGCCTCTGCCCTCAGCCTCAATTCCAGTGCCATTTTTCGAGGAGACAAGAGAGAAGCAAAGCTCCAAGCTCTGAATCTTTACACAGCTCTTTGGTGAAACAGGAGCAAAAAATGGTCTTCTCCATCTTAGACAGGCCAACAGGTACCTGCAGTTCCAGGAAAGGGCTGACAGGTTTCAGCCAGGTTGCAGAGTTCTCCCAGGGAAGGAGGAGGAAAAGTAAATACTGTTGGTGATTGAAAATTGCTCTGCAGCAAGAGTGGGGAGGTAAAGTGGCTGCAGATGGAGGTTTGTTCCTGGAATTACACCATCAGGAAGATAGTGAGAGGTGCCTCCTGTGCAGGCACCTTGGCAGGCAGTGCTGCTCCTTGCTGAGAAGGATGCTCAGGCCAGTGGGGCTGCCTGCCCCAGAGCCTTTTTCTTCCTTCCTGGCCTTCCCTTTGGAGGTTTGCGGACTCCTGCAGCCTGGCCTCTGCTTAGCTGAGCAGCATCTGTGTGAAGCGGAAAGTGTGTGTGAGCGCAGGGGCTGGGGCACAGAGCCACAGCTGGGCTTAAGGCCCTGAAGCTGTGTTGTCTGAGCCAGTAGCTGCTCTGTGGGTTCAGGGAGCTTTCCTCGGAGCCATGGCAGCCTTGAAGACAAAACAATCAGAGCTGGGGGGTGTGTGTGTTTGGCACAGAGCTAAAGACCTCTTCTTGCCCACCCCCCCAATGATGGGGCATGTTTCTGCAGACACAGGGAGTGGTGAGCGCCACTGCCTGATAGTGGGTGGACGAGCCTCAGCACAGCTGGGAATGAGAAGGCACATGACAAAGTGACAACTAGGGACATAGAGTCTGGCTGTCAAAGACGCAGGAGTGGGGAAAACATTGGGATGCCATCTGACTGGGGGTACTCTTTGCCAGGAAGTTGGGTTCTCTGAACCACAGAGATGCTTCATGCCCACAGCACCCATTCCTGAGCTGGTGCTGAGAAAAGGGCAGGATTGCTCAGCTTTGCACTCCCATAGTAGTGTGAGACAGGGGCTGAGCCCATCAGCTTCCCCAAAGCTGAGGCTTGTTCATCTGGTTTCTTGCTGCTACAACAGGGGGTGGCAGCCTGAGAAACTTGGTCTCTGCTGGTGATTCTGTTTGGGCACATCAATAATGTCCCTCAGGGAAACAAGAGTGCCTGAAACAGTCTTGCAAAATGAGGCAGGCTGCAACAAATCTACTGTTGTCAATCCCAGTGTTTCTGGGATCTGAGCATTGCAGCTGCAGGAGCAATAGGATTCAAAGGGCTCTGCTGGAAAAATGAGGCATGGAGGGGCTGGCAAGCAGTTGTTGCTAACAGTGTAAGACCTCTGTCCGAGTGGCTCTGAGTCCAGCCATGCCATAGATCCATGGGGCAGCTTCTCATTTTCCCCTTCTGTGATGATGGAAACATTGCATAACTGTATCTTCCTTCTGGGAAGAGAGGGGAACTGTCATCCCATCAAAGAGATGGAGACCACCAGACACAGCCCCGAGGTACAAGAACATTAAACCAGGCTGTGAGGAACATTTCCATGAACTGTTTCCTAGGGCCCAGGTCAGAAATTCAGTGAAGAGTCCTTATTTCTCTTCTCCAGGGACCAGAGACACAGCCCAGAGCACAGCACCCATACAAAGCTTTGTAATGCCTTTGATTCTGCTCTGCTGGAGATGATCTCCTCTCAAAGAGTGAGGCCACCCAAATGCATCTACCAGCTTCTGCCAGACTCTTTGGTGTTTCCGCCTGGGTACAAACCGAACCCGCTACAAATTGGTGGAGAATGTGGGCAATTGATGAGAGCTGTGAGATAAAGATTAATTAGGAGGAATACTGGGCAAAGCAAGTATTAAGTCATAAGTTAGGTAGAATGATAGTGGGAAACTGATATTGTAATTGTAGTGAACTGTCTAGGGGTGGAATTTGGTGTAGAAGTTGAATGTAATTTTGATAATAATTCTTAAATGTGTCTTCACAGAGGCGAGGGGTGGAGAATGTCATGGGTTAGCAAAGCATAGTCCCAGAAGTGATGTTCTTGCAAAGGGGTGCTTACAGCTCCTCTATGACCTGACAGAACCTATCAGCTGGTCAGTTTGAATATGGACAATTTTTTAAGCCACTTAAAATTGTGACCGGTCTGTGATCCACACTTAAGAATAGACAAACCTTGGGCAGAGCTCTCTCTCATTTCCCCCGTGCAGGGGACA
>NW_008236764.1:232515-296481 GCF_000691975.1 Corvus brachyrhynchos
GGACTCTTACTCCACATGGAAAGGGGAAGACCTCTGTTCCTAGAGATGCTCCCAGAGATAGTCCTAGAGATGAAGATGAGGAGGACCCTTTGCTCCCAGGGAAGGAGAAGGGCCTCTGTTCTTAGAGATGAAATGCTCCCAGAGATGGGTGAAGAGAACTTTTGTTTCTGAATGGCTCAACCTTAAAATTGCACCCCAGTAATTCAAGAGTGGACCCTTGAAAGCAGTTGTGGGAAAAGCTGCAAGTCGGGGAAGGGACTCACATGTGAGCAGAGACCCAAGCCGGGCGGCTGTCTCGTGATAATTTCTCCATAGCATGGGCAAGAGAGACTCCTCTTCCTAAATGAACTGAACAAGGCTATTACGGAAGTGGTAAACAGACTGAACATCTCAAGGGTTGTCTTTTTACATTGTCAGTGGGAGAAGGGAGAAAGGTGGGGGGCAGGAGAAGAGTTCTGAAGGTGTGGTATGATTTTATTTTTTCTTTTTCCCTCTTTTAGGTCTGTTAATAAACTTCTTTATATTCTTTCAAATTTTATGCCTGCTTTGTTTTTCTCCTAATTCTTATCTCACAGAAGGTAAACAGTAATGAGTATTTTGGACCAAACCACTACACTAAATTGGTGTTTCTTCCTGGTTACAAACCAAACCTGCTACAAGGAGGCATAGGTCCCTTTCTATCCCCTGTGGGGAACACAGCGACAGCCCTAGCAGAGCAGTTGGGATGCCCAAGATCAAGTCTCACAGGCTCTGACTTCTTTGGTACTGAGTTTATATTCTGCCTGTGAGGTTCTGTTAGCTGTTTTACTCCAGCAAATCTTTCTTGTGTTCCCATGGATAGTCTGGAGGCATCTCCAAGCCCAACAATGTCTGGGCTCAGAGGGGTGCAGCACCTCAGACACTGTGAGAAGTGTGGTTTGATTTTGGCTTGGTACATGTTAGCTCTTGCTAATCCTTGATCAAGGCTGTGACCCTTGGACAGCCCAGCCTTAGAGCCTAAATGTAGTGTAGTAAGTGATGGTGCACCTGTATGTGGATTGACATGGCTGAGTTCATCTCTCACCCTACTGTGAGATCTCTAATAGAGATTGTATCCTCTCTCTAAATCCTTTTCACAAGTCTGACTGTAGTTTCTTATCTTTGGGATCTCTTCCCTTTGAGCAAACTCAGTGGAAAGGACCTATGGGTTTCAGAGCTGCTAAGGGGAGGGCCAGATGGAGAATGAGTGAGATTGCATAAGCCTGTTCATTTAGGGAATATTGCTAAAACAAAAAAAGGGCACTTTTTAAAATAGGAGCGATGAGAAGGTGGAGCTTGCAGGCAGTCTGGCAGCCCTCCGGGTTCTTGGTTGGTTGGTTTCAGAAATACAAAGCAAAGTTGTCAGCAAACAACAGACTCTGAGCCCTTGCCACCCATCCCTCTGTTTATCCTGAGAACAGGGTCATGGAAACTTTCCCTTTCTGTTATTGTTTCAATGGAAACACTTTGCCCTCTTCAGCGTTCCTCAGAAAGGATGCATCATGCGTGTAATTAAGCCTCCATGCAAAAGATTTTTCCTTTCCTAGCCAAAGCTTTTCCACTGCAGCTTGACTTCACTGTAAGGAGGCTTTCTGCCCTTCCTCTACATAGCCCTGGGGCTGAGCGACTGGAGAGTAGGTTGAGTGTCTTCCCATGCAGGGCTCTTTTTTTCATGCTGTTTAGGTATGCTCTGGTGCTATTGCTGCTTCTAGTGCTCTGCCTCATCCCTCTTCCTTCTAAGAGGTTGCTCTGATCTGTGTTGGAAGGGGACAGGGCAGGATGATGGGTACCAAAGTGCCTGCAGAGCTCTGTCTCACATCTGGATCATTTTGCTTTCTCAGAAGGTTCTTGCTGAAACTTGTCCCACGGCTGAGGCCCTTCAAAGGGCATGTGGTGTCTCATGTAGGCACTCTGGTGGCTAATCACATTTCTCTTATAAGAGTAGGATTCAGTTTTAGACACACAATCCCAAATGTTGGTGTTTAGCTATCCCATTATGGGAGTTGGTTGAAAGAAACCAGCTGGCTTACCAACTACATATGTCAGAGCAGAAATTCATCACACCAGTCATGTTTCTTAGGAAGTCATTGTAACAGGAGGTGACAAACAAAACCAGGTAAGTCCTAGCTATGGCCTGTGACTGCATGGCACAAAGTGAGCATCACCCTCTGAGATGACTGTACAACCCTCCTGTTGGCTTGGAGGTGATGTGGTTGTTGTCCAAGTAGAGAAATGCCATGAAGATTTTTGTTTACTCTGTGTCCACATGGACATATGGGATGCTCTGTTTCCCACCTCAGTGATTACACAGAGGTTTGGCTGGTGCAGCTGGTCATGGCAGCAGAGGATGTGCTTGCATTGCATGCAGGATGGAGAGCAGACGCCAGAAATTTCAGAAATGTGGTGGCTTGCAACGCAGTGAAGTGCAGATGCAGATGTGCTTACAAGAGGAAAGGGAAGTAACAAGATCTCAGGCATCAGCAGAGAGATCCTCCTGGAAGCCAGGAAGGAATTAGCCCAATCTTTTGCTCCTTTTAGCCACACAGAATTGGCCCACTGTGTTATGGCAGTTTATTGCTTTCCTCTGAGGCATTAAGTTTTGGCTGTTGTCAGAGAAAGGATATCACATTGGTTTGGGATGGAAATCTTCATTCCTATGAGTGGAAGAGCCAATATTTCATTGGATGAGAATGTACTGGGGCCAGAAAAGCTTTTGCCTCAGTGAATTTGCTTTTCCCAGGAAAGGTCAGTCTGAAGGGAACATCCATTTGCACCCCACAACTTTCTACCTGCCTTGCTGCTGGATGGGTGGCTGTAGAGCATAGGGACAAGCAACCTCAAATGTCAGTCCTCATTTGATCTTAGTTAGCCACCTTAGTAGTGAAACTGATACCCTCTGGCTCCTGGTGGGGGCCCTATGGGCAGAATTAGGCTCAACTGCCAAAGTTCCCAATGCTTTGGAATACCTCTGTTCTAATGAAAAATGTCTGTGCTTATGTTGTGGGTTCAGGGTTCAGGCCTATGAGAAGTTCAGAACATGACGGAAACCACTGACTGGGTTTCCCATTCCACTCCTCTCACTTTCTTTGGCTGTTTGACCTTTTTGGAGTTAATTTGTTTGTTTTCTTCTGTTCTGTGAATCAGATTCAGACTTGGTGTGACTGTGTAGGAGCTGATGGCATTACTCCCAGGCTGAATATTTATTTCTTCAGTCTTATCTGAAGAAAGCAGTTCATATGCCCGTAAATTGAGGGTGTATATCTTTTTCTCATGTGTTTTAGTTCAGCTCTTAAAAAAAAAAGGCTTTGTTGGAAAAATGCAAGATCAGTCAAATGAGTGCTCAGATGATTCCTTTTCACTGCAAAATCCATGGCTCCTGACTTTTCCTCCAAACTGCATGCTCACCCTCTGAAAGCTGCAGACTGTGTTGGTTTCATCACTGAATAGTGATAGTACCTCAGCTGAGAAAGAGAGTGAATGGTAGAAGTCAGGTTCTGCAGGTGGTTCATGTTCAGCCTCAATTTCTTCAGCCAGCTGACCCATTGAACTGGGACAGGTCCCACCTCTGCAAAGCAAAGGGGCTGCCAGTTCCCTGTTACTTCTTTTAATTAAAGAACAGGTCCCCAGCCCTGATTTCAGTGGGACTGGAAATAAAAATGCCCCTTGAAAGTGGTGATGTCCTTTTGCACAGCTTGGAATCAACAGCATGGCAGTGATGGTGACATGAAGTGAGCTTGTCTTCTGTCACCTCTCAGGTGTCACTGCACCAGAAATTCCTTGCATAGCAAGTCTGAAAATGACCTGCTTCCTTGGTCTGGTCCCACTTAGCCTGGATACCCCACTCATCCACTGGAGTGGGTGGGCATAGCCCTTTAGGCTGTCCAGGCCACAAGTCAATAAAACTCTTGCCTGGACTTTGTCATTCACTTGGGACAGAGAGATCAGCTGCAATGTGAATTTCCTGCCTAGACGTGGCTCCTTGGATTTTGAGGGCAGAAACTCAAAGGAGTTATAGGAGGGCACAGTGACCTATTGCAGCAAGGCTCTAATTAAGTGTGTATCACTAATGATTGGCAATGAGCAGGTTAAAAGTCAAAATGCCAGCACAGCCTTGACTGTGCCTCCTTTTGAATTCACAAGCTGGTGGAGTTGCAATATCTACAGACTATATCTGAGCATAGCATCATGTAATACAATCTTGGGGCAAAATAAGGTAAAAAGGAGAAAAAGGTTGGGTAATGATGGAGAGTAGAGGTCTGAAAGGGAGAAAGAAAGGAGAGAGTAGGCATGAAACAGAGCAAATGCTTGGAGGAAGAAGAGTTGGCTTGTCAGGTAAGGAGTTTTTTCTGCTCCAACTGCTCCCCAGCTCTAATTCATACAATATAAATAATTAAGAGCTGTGCAGGCCCATTGCTAATCCTTGTGGTATTCCATAAGCAACTTCCTTCCCGCTTAGAAAGAATTCCATTGAGAATTATCTGACGGTTCTTGCTCTGCAGCCAATTTTCTGCTCCTGTCAGTGCACGGAGTCTGAGCTCTCCTTTTCCTCGGTTCAGCCTTCCCCAAATTGCATGGCAGCAAAAACCCACAATGTGAGGTCCAATTCCTCTCATCCTGGAGTCATCTGTGCTGCTAAAATCTCACTGCAGACCTAGAGGGGAGAGGAGAAGGTCTTGTGGAAAAGCTGTGATTTCTGAAGGCGAATTCAACCACACCACATCCATTTGGTCACATAAATCAGTCGTACAATGGTCCTGCCTTCCCATGGCAGCCAAAGTTTGAAAATCTAAATTGATATGGTGCTGTGCAGTTATCTCAGCAGCACAGGGTGCTAGTGGAGGCCAGTTTAACCTGTTCAAATGCATTCTGTGGTAGCAGCAGTAATAGGATGGAGACCCTCAAATAAAGAAGAGGTTGTTCTTTCTTCCCTTCACTGTACTAAATTTAATGGATCTGCCTTGCTGTCACGAGGAATATATGGGCTTAGAAGAAATTACAGAGAAACAGTAAAACTCAGTGGCATGTATCCCATGCATAAGCTGGAAGATTTCTCCAGTGCTTTGGGAAAGATTGATTATTTGTGGCCTGTAAAAGTTGGGATGTAACTGAAAAATGCTCCTGAGCTGCAATCCCTCCTTGGCACTGGGGGACAGATCAGCTCTAGGCAATCTTCCCCCAGAGAGGGAGCCAAGCCTAAAAAGCTATCAGCCATGTGTTGCTGAAATGGCACACATCTAGTCTGGATGCTAACATTTTGCAATGGAGAAGAGAGAAAATAAAAGTGTATTTGGGGAAATGGGTTGTAAAAGCGGAAAGAGATTTTTCAAGCAAGAAATTACTTGACTGTGAGCAAAGGTGTAAGATTATCACACAGTTAGAAATTCGGGATCCTTGCAGAACTACTATGCTCAGGCTTTCTAAGAGGAAGCAAGTGAATTCCTAGTCGCTGAGTTAGAGGTTAGGACTCAAGAAATTGATATGAACTGGCTCAACTGCAAGAAGTGTTTTCAACAGCAGGTTTGAAAACCAAGTATGACTTCAACAGCCAGTTCTACAGGACCACACCAACAAGTATTACCCTCTGCCCTTACTTACTGTCCTTAATAGTTCCATAGGAGAATAGCCAAGGAACTTGCTTTTCCATCTGGGCTGACAAGCTGTTGTGGTGTCCCTGCAGGTACAAACAATGAAACACACACTTACCTACAGACCCTGGATAAGACAGTGGTAGTCTCTGCATCTCATCTGACCTCAGACAGATGGTCAGGTCACCACATCATCCCTGCAGAAGTAGGTTTTTTTGGGAGAGGGGTGGGAATATTTGAATTTCTTGCCCAGTGTGAAGGATACACAATTTAAAGGGGAACTATGGGTGTATGCTTTCGTTTGACATTTGAGACTCTATTTTTTGATGTGCCACTAACAGACTATGACCTGCTGGTCCAGCTTTGCCTTTGGTATTTCCTGCGCTTGAGATGCTGGGCAAAGCAAATTTACAGGGAAGGCAGGATCTTCCAAGTGAAGATTCAGTAAGGACAGCAGTGAGGCAGCTGCGAGGTGAAATTCACATCAGTGTTTCTGCAGAGGGGACAATACTCTACTACTAACACAACTACTCCCATAAAAACCCAGGACATGTGCTGCTGCTGCGTGCTCTGGCCAGTCGCCGCTAATGAATCATCCAGTTCCTGGATCACTCCCATGAAGGGGATGGAAAACGGATCCAATCCAGAGAGATCTTGGAGTTCATTGCAATGTGATAACCCTGTTTACAACTTTAAGAACTCCAGCAATTCAGGAGGTGCTGGCAGAACATCTGCTCATTGTAGGATCTTGCCAGCCACTCTTTGGAAATATTAGGTCTGTGCTTCATTTGTCCAGTTGAGATGCCTCAGAAAGAGCACATTGTTATGTCCTAAGACTAATGGGTCTAGAAAGAAGAAAATCCATTTCTCCGTGGAAACTGAAAGCTCTGATAAACATTCAGCAAGTTTTAGCTCACATAAATATCCCAGGGCAGAGCAGCTGGGAGCCAGGTGCTACACTGCCACTATGGTTCCCCATTTTTAAAAATTTTTCTTTTCTTGCTGATCTACCTGCAGAAACTCTGAAATTACTGGAAGAAAACATATCTGTGGAAGGTTTATGATCAGGCCTGAAAAACTTTTCCAAGCACATGTATTAAGCTGTTGGTGCACATTTTCTGCAGGAAACAGATATGGAGAAGAGGTGAGTAGGGATGAAAATAATCCTGGGGCTCACCAAAAGAAGATACTATAGATGATTTGGGAATAAATTAAAACCTTGGCTACACAGGTTGCTGTTATAGAGTTACCCAACGGCAGATGACCACCCCACATTTCTGTTGTGGTGGAAAACTCTTGAAGTTCCCAGCCTTTCATCTGTGAGTAAGAGCTGAGTGGCACAGGCAGGACTCTTACAGGGACCCATCCTGAGGGTGGTCTGGTGAGCTGTGTTGCCTCTTGCAGCCATGCAGTGATCAGAGAGAGACATCAGTCTGCCTCTGGGGAGAGGCTGGTGCAGAAGCAGAGCTGGGATCAGAAAGGGAGCTGCCTGGTTGCCCTCATGCTGCTCCTGACCACTGCTTGTTCCCAAGGGATGGTGGGGATAGGCTGTGCCCACAAAAGGAGGAGAGCTGCAAAAAGACACACTATGTTCCACCAGTAATGCCTGTGCCATTGCCTGTGGCTGAGGTGCTGAGTGCTCCCAAGCTGCTGAGGATCTGGTCTCCCATCAGCCACAAGGGCAAAGCCAGCCTGATGCCTGCGGGCAGCTTTCCTCTCTCAGGGAGCTGCTGTTGGGAGGCAGGGCCCCACAGGGGAGCCTCACGGAACGAAGGGTGACACAGCTGGGCACGTCCTCCTCCCCATTCCACTGACCAGGAATGGGATGCTGGAAGTACTGGAGCTCTGTGGCTGTTTCGGGGAGCTAACATATCATTTAAGGTCAGCCCCAGTGCCATTTGGAGAGGAGCTCGTATTTCCTTGACTGAAACAGTGAGTTCTGAATGTAATTACAGGATTAAAGGCATGTTCTGGGGCTGAACTCATGATTTATAAGCGAAGAGTACACTTTCAGTCTGTTTACAAGGTGCTCTTGGCCCTGCTTAACCCCTTCTTTGCTGAATACAAATGGTGATTGGGTTATTCCTGTTAGGGTGTTCATGCATGGAGTGGAGGGATTGTCCCCAGTGGGGATAGATTAGGGAGCTGTTGGATACATTCATCCCACAGAAGGGGTGAGTGACTGTTCTGGTTTTCTCCTTTGCTCTGTCCTAGCTGACAAAACCCCAAAGCAGAAAGTCCCCTAAAAAACTCTTAGCTGATTGTCATTTCTCTAGTTGAAAATCTCTGGTTCTTTCCAAGGACTTGGTTCTTCCCAAAGGCTATTTGAGTGGTGGTCCCTGCACAGCAAGGTTGGAAAAGACAATTATGAAGATAAATCCTGACATGTGGAAGATAAGCCCTGTAGAAATTTTTCTGGTGATTAATTTGTTGAATTCACCGGTTTGAGGTAAAGCCAAAACCTGTCATGGAGAAAGGCTGCCACAACAAAATGCAGGCCAGCAATTCCAGGAAACTGACCTCATGTCATGACTACTTCTCTTCCCTGACTGCATAGGTATCCAATGATCTTACAGTCCTGGTGAGAAGACAACCAGAACTTCTTGCGCCTTTTTTTTTTTTCTTTAGTGTGTAACATGTGCTATGGCTAAATGAAGCATCTAGAGTAGGTCATCTGAATATGGGTTCAGTCTTACTCTAAAGACTGTAAAGGATGGAAAATCTGCTGCAGTTCCAATGAAATTATTC
The DNA here is from genome assembly GCF_000691975.1 of Corvus brachyrhynchos. Taxonomy (NCBI): domain Eukaryota; kingdom Metazoa; phylum Chordata; class Aves; order Passeriformes; family Corvidae; genus Corvus; species Corvus brachyrhynchos. The sequence goes on from NW_008236764.1 coordinate 240,867, forward strand.
CAAAAGTAAGTGTACAGTTTTTTAAATTTGCATTTTATATCCACAGAGGTGTCAAATTTAATTTCCTGCTGTTAGCTCCAGGAATGACTGTCCCAGTTTGCTGCTTTTACCATAGCATTTCTTTAAGAGCTCTGGTTGATTCAGTTACTCACAGTCTACATCAATGGTACTTTAGATGGAGGTGCACTTGTTGGAGACCTATGGGTTACATTTTTCCAAGAGGATACACAAAGTAGAACTGACACTGCTCTTTTTGTCTAGTTTGTAATTTGCTGTTTCCAAATGGAACAAGATATCAAAGCAAATCAAGCATTTTTCTGCAGGGCTTTGAGTTCAAATTTTCTTTGACACTTTCAGAAAAAGCTTCCTACCAAACTGTGAGTAAAAAGCTATCTTGTGGCTCTGACTGGGCACGTCAGAAGTGGTGGGGATCATGCGTCTCTTTTCTTAGGAGGAGCAGCAAATCTACTAGGCATAGAAGGTCTGAAAAGAAATATTATCTACAGTTTACAAGTGGAAATGGATTTTATTTTCACTCCTCAAAATGCCCTCAATCTTGTGTCCCCAGAAGCAGGTGCCCCATGATCTATGACTGCAGCCCATGGTGTGGGCTGACAGACAAGGAAACATTCCCACAGGAAAGGCCTGCCTAGGCTGGGCACTGGGTGTCAAACAAAGAACAGCTATGCCAGGTTTGTCCCAAAGCCATTGTGGTCTGTCTTTCTTTCCTCCCACTCAAACAAACTTGTCCATTCTGTATCACGCTTCTGGGGCTGCCCCAAGCCTTGGGGAAGAAACACTCCTGTCCTTGCAGTCTTTGAGGAATGGGGGAAATGTGGATTTTTCTGTAAGCAGCAACCCAAGAAACAAAGCAAGAGGAGACATGCAGGCCTAGGAATTCATGTGACCAATGGGCCAAATTGATGTCATGCTCCAAATGTGAGAATTTTTGTGTGGAATCAATGCCTAGAGCAGTTTATGATTGGCTAAATGTGTCCTTACAAACAGAAAGGATTTATGGAGCTGGGAAGCCTTGATGTTTTTACCCAAGATAAAGAGCACTGTCTAATGAGAGAGAAGGCTGTATCTCATGCTTGCTATCGCTGTTTAGATTGTTTAAGGTTAACCAACAGACGACCCAAAAGTTGGATGCAGGTCCCAGAATCCAGGTCACAGGAGGGCCTACCATCCTGGGAGTGTTTGTTTTGGGAGCAATGCAGACCCATGCTAGGTCTGGTAGGGTACATTGGTAAAGTTGCAACATTAACATTAACATTAACATCAGGACTTACCTGGTCCCTAAACACCTGGCAGGGAATAAAAGAGTTTCTTAAAAATTTAGGAGTTATCCATTCTTGGCTTAAGCTGTGGTATTGCTCAGCTGTTTTTGTTGGCTTGACAAGTTTCCTACCACCTAGACACCCATCTATTTTCTTTCTATAGTACCAATGCCCCAGGTAGTCTAAAGCACTGTGCTCCCATCTGGAAGACTTAAACTTCTAGGGAATGATGAAGCAGAAGACATTAGAAACCCTATCATTTGTGTGCCAGGGCAATGTTGTCATTACCACAAGTGTGCAGTGTTGTGTCCATCTGGCTCAGTCCCTTCACTGCTAATAACCAGCTGAACAGTGATAGTTGGTTGTGCATGGAAGTGGGTTTTGACAGGGCTACATGCTTGTATCTGTGCCCATGTTATCTCTGAACAAAAAGGAAAGGCAAATTGGAAAAAAAAGGAAAAGCTTTCTCCCAAAGATGGTGACTATACAAATGACAGGATTTATGGTGAATGTCCAGCTGAACACACATTCCTAGTGCAATGATGTGGTTAGAAGAGCTGACACAATCCTTTGAGTAATAGAGACATGAAGGAATTCTGCTGATATTACACCAAATAAAAATGAAGTGAATAGAGTGCTCTGCTTGCAAACTCAAGGTCAGGAGATCAGAAATATCTGGAAATAGTCTTCCTGTGCAACATTCATTTAGACATGGTAGTATGTGTTTTTTATTTTTTTACTCCTGTGAGGTTCCTGAATGATTTGGGGCACAGTGGACATTGCTCACTGGTGTACATTTGAAATCCATCTCCACTTGATTTCAACCGCAGAATGAACGCTTGCCATTGCACCTGAGTGCTTCGATGGGGCTGTTGGGAACCAAAGAGAACACATGGTGACTGCTGGTGGACTTGCCCAGCTTGATGCTTTCCTGTCCAGCGTACCGTGCATTTCAACTTCCCATTGCACCTCCCATACTCTGACATTGACAAACTGATGGGCTGGGATGCTCCTTCTCTCACTGTGCAGATGAAGTGGGATGGTTGCATTTTTTAGTGGTGGAGGAAGAATCTTTGTACAGGATGAAGGAAACTGGACTCCCTGGATTTCTAGTATCTGAGAAAGCAAGCTGATACTTGGAAGGCTGAAGCAACTGCAGCTTCCTTGGGCTCTGCCAGCAAGCATGGCACAGAAAGATTGTTTTGGGTGGCAGTGAGAGCACTTTCTGTGCCACAGGGATAAGCCCCAGCATTGCTTCAGTCTTTCTGGCAGGGGTGTTTTGGAAGTCTATTCTGCCTGTGGGGTTCTGGTACAGTAGGGAACTTGCGGGCCCTCAGCTGGGGCAATTGCAGGAGGGGGAGAGGAATGATCCTGTGGCTCAGCCACTAGTCTGGCTCTTGGGAGCCATGGGTTTAATTCTTGGCTCTGCTGCTGTCTCCCAGTGGGCAAGGCTTGGAGTGGCACTTTAACTCTGTTTCCCAACTGCTCATTGCATGGTATCATATTATTTTAAAACCCCAACCCATCTGCAGTAAAATGCTTCATGTTACATGACAGCCCACAGCTTTGCTTGTGTCTTCAATGAGTAATTTACAAGGGGACATAGGCCCCAAAATCCTGAAGCCCCTGGCCCCCCAACATTGGAGTCTGGATCCTGCAGCTTTTGTGAAATTGAAAATGAGGTGCTGCAGCAGCTGAGTCAGCGATCTCTGATAATATTGCTGTGGTGAAACTTCCTTCTCTGCATGGAGTTTTCGTAAAGCCTGCTCAGTACTTAACTGTCATTTAATGCCACAAAGTATAGCTTGAGTTGGACTTCATTTGAAGCTTAGACCCTGCTGGGATGGGGTACCCGAGGTCTGGGCTGGTGAGGTGGGGTCCTCCCTGTAAGTGCAAGAGAGATGGGCAGTTTGTGTTTTTGTCTTATTAACGTTCATTGATGTGGAGGGAACACTGAGGAACCGGACTTGTTCCCTTTCCCACTCCTCTCTCCTTTTGCCTGTTGCTATTTAAACCACAAAATTAAGAGTAAGCCAGCCAATTTACAGTCTCCTGCAAGACAAAAATAGGTGGATACAGAGAGATGAATGCAAAGGCACAAGACCATATGGTCTCAGGGTTTCATGACAATCTTTGCAGGGATCTCAGTCTTGGAGAAATTTAAGGAAGGATTTGTCAAGACTGATGGTACAATCACACCTGTACCACAACACTTGGCCTTGGACATGCTTTTGGCAATACTACATAGCCAAAGTGGGAGAACAGACAAAAAAATCTGGAAGTGAGCCGGAGAAACTGTGGAAGTATGAGGAGATCACCAAATTGAAGGACAGCTGGCTGGGGAAAGAAGTGACAGAAATCTGTGCTGCAAACAAAGGACATAACCTTCTTTAGGAGATGCTGAGGGTCCAGAAGAACAGCATACAGTTTAAGAAAAGGATTGCATAGACATATGCCATGGTGGAACAGCCAAACTTCCTCCCATACAAGCTGCCATCCTTTGGGACAATATTTTTGCACCATGGTTGAGCCTTTAAATCCTGAATGAGACCAGGGGCACTTTGCAGCTGACACTGGAACACCCTACAGCTCTGGAGCTCCAACATGTGAGATGTAGCCTCATCAATTTGGAAGAAGGATGGGGAAGAGGGAAGCCTTCCCAACAGACACTTCAAAACCCTGTCCCTGTCACACTGTGTCAAAAAAGTTGAGAGGTCATCAGGTGAATTAAGAAGTAACCAAATTTCACCCCAATAGACAGAGTCAGAAGGCAAATCTCTGGCCATTATATTTTCTCTTTTTCAGGGAACCACCATCATTTGAGCTATTTTAAGACCAGACTGGATTGAGCTCTAGGAAATATACAGTAAGAAGCTGCCCCAGGACTGGCAAGGAAGGATGCCAGCTGGTCAAAGTCTTTTTAGTAATGTCGCTGTTTGTATGAATGTTTATATTTCCTTGCCAGCCCTGAGGACAATTAAGAAAAGGCTTGGCTGAGATTTGAGCTGTCATTATTGGTCTAGACGCTGGATTGGCTCCACATCATAAAAATCTTGAAGATGGAGCGAGCTGTATGAGGCAGTCATTTGCAAACTGTACAGAGCATTCTGCAAATCTATAAATACAGCTGGTGAGATAAACAAAGGAGATGATGCACAAGAATGCTCCCTTGGGCATCCACAGCCAATGGCTTCACCGAGAGATTGCACGTCCGTCACTGGGAGACCAGTCAGCAGCTCTGCTCTCTATACATATGCTTCCACTGGGAAAAAAAAAAAAAGACAGCAGGAGCTCAATTTTCTTTTCTGGCTTTGCCTTAAAAGCTTGTTGAGTTCCTCTGACTCCTGTTGCTGTCAAGTGGTGCTTAACACTTCCAAAAAATTGCTAGCACAATTGCTGGAGCTTTGGCAAATATCTGGACTGTTAGGTTTGACCACTGGAAAGTGATTTGTGTCTTACCTCCACAAGCCCAACATCTAACATAAGGTAGAGGAAAGTTGGAAGGGGAGACTGAAGGGAAGTGACTCATTGGATGTCACTCAACCATGTCAAAGCACTGCTGGGGACTAGAAGATAGTTCTGAGATAAATGGGAACCTGATCTTTTTTCCCCCACTTGGCCTCTTCCTTGGCTTTGGGGACAGAGTTTAGTTAGCACTCAATGGTGAAATTCATGGATTGGAGGCTTGTTTTCAATTTCCTATTTCCACTGTGCTGGTTAGTGAAACTTCCGCCTAAAGAGAGATCCAAGATTTGCTTGGGGTGAATGACATCAGCCTGATCTCATCTCTGCTCATTTATTTGTACTGGTTATCTCTGGCTTCAGTCTTACTTCATTCAGATAATTGCATACACTCTCCTTAGAAACTCACTGGTTCTGTCACCAGCCTTGCCAGCAACACCCCCTCCTCATGTTAGCTCATTATTATTCATGCTAATGAGGAGGGGGAGGAAATAAACCAGAGTAGACTGGGGCTCATGAACTTCTTTCTCCCTGCCAGTATCTGTTTAGGCTCTATCCCAGTACCATGTTGTCCAGTGGAGAGTGCTTTCCCAGTGCTGTTCATCTGCCTGCTCCTAAGCCTGTGCTTGGGTCCAGGAAGTGGCTTGGGTGGATGTCTCCATTAATGCCTGGATAATATATCTTAGGCATTTGTTTCTACCCTGCAGATGGACTTCGCAGTCACCAGGTTATCTGAGAAAAGTATCTTGCCCTCTGCTTTATGACTTGTTTTCCTTCCAGTTCCCATCTGTGTTGTAAAACCACTGAGGTGGAAGATGCCCTTTGTAGACGTTTGTGCTGGATAGAGATGTGTGTGTACAAGCTCTGCCACAGCAGAGGTATGAACAGCTTTGCCCCACTCCCCAGACTGATCAGGTGGTGGGACTGACTGATGGGATTTCATACCTGTGTCTCACACCCCTTTGACAAGGGTGGTCAGAAGCAGGGAAGAGCTTTTGTAAGAGAAATAAGCAGACTAGAACTGTTCAGCTGGGAAGCAAGGTGGCCAAGGGAGGATTTTATAAATATCTGTAAAAGCAGGAAAAGCATGAAGAACAAAAACAAGCAAGGAGACAAATATAAACTCCCAAAAATTAACTATAGGAGCTGCTTGCCACAGGAGGCTAGGAAGGGTAAAAAGCTGGCATGGGTTCAAGAACTAACTGGATGAATAGAGGACTTTTTAACACAGAGCCACTGTCTTACTGGAGAGTGGGAGAACACTCCATGGAAGCATCACTGTGCGCTTGCCTGGCCCTTATATTCTTCTCTGGGCACCTGTTACTGCATAATATCAAAGAAAAGGTATTGGGTCCTCGGGGCTGATCAGATCTGGTTGTATTCATGTGCTAAGGAAATCAGCACAGTCCATGTAGTGAGTGCTGAGGGTCTGGTCCAAAGCGTGGTCTGCAAGGTAGCTTGGAGCAAAGCACGGAAATCAGATCTTGCTTGCTTAAAATCAAAACCAGGCTTAGAAAGCAATCCCAGAGCAGAAGCGCCGTTCTCCAGGAAAGTTTCCAAAACCAACTCCTGGCCTTGGAGAATAAGATGGCAAGCCACCAATAAATAAATAAGTAGATAAAGAAGTAAATGCAAAACCTGTGAAGAAATCTCCCAGAACAAATGGCAAGAATACTTCCAGTTTTCAGGCCACCTGCTTGTCATCTATCACTTAGAAAAAATGAGTGCTCTTTAAATATTCATATGGGGAAAACAGACCCACCCCCCTGGATTTCCATGGTGATTTATGCTGCGGCATTTTCAAGGTCATCCATTGCCTAAATCTCCTGTCTGTCTGAGGCCTGCGTCTTGCAAGGAACCCGATCCCCATGCTCATATATATTAGAAGGGATAGAGCCTGTTTCCATATGCGTCTTAGTGCTGGCATCTGAATTTTAAATGAATGTGCTGATTCCTCAGTCTGTACTCAGACACCAGCTTTCTCCTTTGGCTGTTTCAGTTAAGGGTTTTTATATGAAGCATTTTCAGTTGAGGAGCTTTCAGTGGCAATATTCTCAAAGACACATCTTGGAGTCGTATTTCAGGCTCTTAGGGCTGGCCTGTGGGTTGGAACTTGATATGTCCAAGTTGTGTTCCTGTCTCATAAGGAAGCAGAGGTATATTAAAGGAGTCCTGCCACTTGGGAATCAGGATTAAGATAAAGCCAATATATGCATCCACTGCTGTTTTGTTGCTTGTTTGTTTATTGTTTGAAATAAAATTAAGAATATATAGCATAGCATAGGAAAGCTTGGGATCAATGAATAGAGAATAAGTTTATTTTCTGTTTTTAGACTAGAAGGGTTCATTGCCTTTCAGGAATGAAGAAAGAAAGGTTGGATAAACTGCTCTCTGGAGATGCTCATTTCTCCATCCACTAACAGAGCTTGCACAGCCAGATATAACAGTAATCAGCCCTGCCCTGGCCAAGGGTAGGTCTGCAGAGATCTAGTGTGGTCAGGGACCTGGAACAGGGACCTTAAATCTCTCTCACCTTCAGCCTCTACTGGAACATCTAGAGGCTGTGCCTTCTCTAGCATGCGCAGACCAGGCTTTACCCTGGAGCTCTTGGAAAGTGGAAGAAGGGAATGACCAAATTCGATTGCACACTTAATAGCCACTATGGTTGTCTTTGAGGTTGGCATATGAAGCATTGCCAAAAGACTAAAGAGAAACCACGGGTGCATTGATTTCAGACAGCACTTGACCATCCTGATCAGAAAAATCCCAAATGCTGTACCAAAAGTTACCCTGTTTGTTTCTTCAAGTGGAAAAGATAATGGAACTATAATGGATGGGGATTCCCCAGGGTTTTTTTTTTCCTCCCTCTCTTTCTTTCCCTCATTAGGCAAAAATCTCCTTTGTCAGTACCTTTTCTGAGCACCCTAACAAATATACCTGTCTGTGACAGGCTTCTCAACACAGGCTTTTGTGTTTTGCTATGTGTGGGGGGGGAATGGCACAACAACAGGGCAGATCTATTAACTCTTTTGGGACTGACTAAGACATCAGGTTGTGATGAGGTTCAAAACAAGGGAACCTGCACAACACATCCCAAGGAGCTGATCATTAGCAGGGGGAACAGAGCAGCAACTCGGCCCCAAGAGCATCTAGGGACTGGGAAACTTGAAATTGCCCACTGCAGCTACAGCCTCCTTTGCCTTCAGCATGGAGGTGGGGCCAGAGCAGGCCGGTGCTGGCAATTGTGTGTGGATGAGTAGGAAGGAGAGCTCCTCCTCTGAGCTCTGCACATCCACTCTGCACCTCTACATCCTGCAGCCGAAGGCACACCATGGCATTCTGTATGACTGTGCTCTCTGTATTAGTTTTTCTCCTTAATAAAATCCAGCTTTGGAAAAAATGGCTTATTTAGCTGAGTTCAGATGCGAGAGCCTTTCAGCTGAATTTGGAAAAAATGAAGGAATTTCTTTCTTCTCAGTGTTGTTTAACCTTAGCAGCAGAGCTGAAGAGAGCTGAGAAAACAGGAAGAGAAATGGTGTTTTTGCTGGTTCTGTATGTACTGGTGGTGACCTCATAAATGGACTTGTCTTGGTCTCCCAGAATACAAGCTTATCTATTGCCATGAAATTCACCCCTTAAAACATGAAGCCATAATTGAATCCTGATTTCTATTTCCTGAAATGAATATATGTCCTTGTCTACCAGGATACCTGTGTCCTGGTGGAGAATTTTTACCCCATTTATTCTTGGTATACCATGCTCTCCCCACCAGATCTCCTGCTTCTTTCCTTGGTACTCTCCCGGGATGAATTCATGATAGCAACCATCCTCTCTGCCTTCTAAGCTGCAGGTATATCAAAAGAGGAAGGGACAATATTCAGGTGTGAGCAAGAGTGTGCAAGGGGGGAATTGGGTAAATTAGCAAAGGTCAAACAAAGCTGGCAGAGTTACCCCTGACACCCCATGACTAAAAGAAACCATGTTGAAAAGCCAAGGATCTTGCTCAAGACTTGGAGTTACCAAGGCCAGCATCCTGCAGGAGCAGGACCTGTAGGCATCAGGCACTGCAAAATCCATCTCCTCTCCCCACTCCAGATTAGGACACGCATCTTCTGCTATTCCTCTGATACGTACTTTACTCTGAGACATCTGCAAATGAAGGAATGGTCTGCTGCTGGTGAACTTAATCCAGAAAGCTGAGGTGAAATCAGACCACAGTTGTGCTGCATGCCTTGTGGGTCTCTGCTGCTTCAATTAAAGTAGCAAACCAACATATTTCCTGTCTTTATCTCTTTGCCTTTATGTGTATGTGGAACGAAACAGAAGCCAAAGAAAATAATCCAAAACTTTATACACTTTTTTCCCCTACTGTTTTCCTCCAAGGATACACCTAGAAAGACTCTTCCTGCTTTCTGTAATGTTGAATGAAAATCTGAATGGAGAACTTATGTTAGACTATAAATCATGCACATATTTGGTCCACACATGCCTCTGGCATAGCATCATCTTTCATTATGTACACAATTATCAGGACAAAATTGGGAAGGCCAGTCCATATTTTCTTCTTCACCCAACCATTCTCTTTGGCTTCCTCACTTTATTGAGTTTCAGCTTTTAAACCAGGTATCTGGAGCACAGTATTAATCGATCCAGGCCAGCATGGAACTGACCAGAGCCTAGAAAACCCACTTCAGAAGTAGTGTGGATTATGCTGAGCTCTGTGCTGTCTCAGCCAGCTGGCAGTGACCTCTCTGCCTCTGTTCCATGCTCCAGTCACTGCTGCAGCATCAGTTTGGGAAGTGGTGTCCATCTCTCCAGAGCAACATCAGCAAAGGCAGACCAGTGCCTCAGGATGCCGCACTGTTGTCAGTGTGTGAAGTGCGTGGCCTGAATTGTTCTCTGGCAGGTGCTGAACTATTTCCACTGGCTGAAAGAGGTGCCTGAAAATGGGCCATGACTGAGCACTGGTGTTAGAGAGAACAGCCCTTCCCTGGGAGCTGAAGTGCCTTTCCATGCAGCATGGGGCTGAGTGCTCTCTCAAGGCACACAGGATGCACTGGAAAATCTGATCCTGAGAAACAGGAGACCAGTTTCAGAAGGCTGGAAAAGATCAAGTCTTGAAATAGTTGAATATGGAGCTTGAGACCAGGACACTGAGTTCTTCTTTAAGACAGAAGGAAAGTAGTCCACAAGAGAGATCCATTGCATAGATGATAGTATCCCTGGTGATGCCAAAGAGGCACAGCATGGGGTCAGCAGACAGCTGGATCTCTTCACCTCATAGCGCTCCCATCACACAGCAGAGAGAGGAGAAGAAACATCAGAGGCAGGTCCTTGGTGTGCCTCAGTGAACCTCTCTCTGACGACTTCCTGGGCTCCCTGGTTTGTTTTCCCTCCAGTTTGGGACTTGGGCCAGATTGTGCTTGGACTGTGAATGCTTCCAGCTCTCTTTAATTAGTATGCAAGCAAACCCATGCAAGGGGCATATAAAACGTCACCTATCCCTTGGCCAGTGCCTGGTGCCTGGACGTCTGCTGGTCGCCAGTGGCTAAGGGGAAGGAAAACATCACCAAGCCTGGTGGAATGGTTTCTTTTACTGTTGTGTCCCTTCAGCAAAATGGCCAGTGTGTTAAGTGGCACCTGGATGGAAAGGCAGGAGAATGCAGTAGGAAGAAGCAATGAGAATGCAATCCAAGCCAAAAGCATTAAAAACCTGAAGGAAAACATTGCTTCTCTCACTGCTGCCAAGTTTAATTCAGTATGTGGCAACCTGGTGAAGTACATTCCTTTATAGGGGAGGAATTACAGAGGACAAGACCTTAAATTCCTCCCATTTGCTCAAGAACTCCAGCAAACACCTCCTCCTTCTTCCCCCTCCTGCTGGTCCAATTTTAAGGAGATTTTAATTTGAGCCCAAAGTGCTGGAACACAGACAGGAAACGGCTTATAATTTGCAAAAGTGTATATAGTTTCATGGAAAAGCAACATATATACTGAAACGTATGCCTTTCAAATTCTTCCCAGCATCCATCTCTTCTGGCCTGGGGACAATGGAGTCTCTGTGCTCAGGTCTGTTTTCGGTCGAAATGGTCCATGACTGCTCTTTTGTGACCAAACAGAATGCGGGGTGAGCCGGTCGGAGCACTCGGTGCCTTAATTATTTGGGTCATGTGGCTGCTTCCACTGCTGCAAGTGGCAGAGGACATGCAACTGAGGAGCATCGTTTCTGCTAAAGGGAGACTTGGGGAAAAAAAAACCACACAAGGGAAGTTCAGGCATTTCTCAGAAATCAGAGGCATGGCTCCCATCAGCTTGGAGAGGGTCAGGACTTCAGCCTTCGTGCTGGGATGGATGGATGGATGGATGGATGGATGGATGGATGGATGGATGGATGGATGTGTGTATGGATGTGTGTTTGCATGAGGTCACTGTGAGTTAGAAATGCATTTGGCTTTGGATGGTTAGAAAATTGGAGTCCCAAAGCCTCTTCTGTTCAGCCTTTGCATTTGCCCTAGAATTTTTGCAGGCACAAAGACAGGCTGAGCAGACAATGGCTTGCTTGACTGGCAAGCACAAATGCGAGATTTTGCACGTACAAAGGATTGTTTGTGCAAGCAAAAATGTCATGCAAAATGAGGAGCATGTGGCCATGACAGGAGGGACTTCAGAGTGAAGAAATCATATCCAAATGCATCACCAGTTTGATTAAGGAAATTAGGGCAAAATTTTGAAGCACATATGTTGGCTTTGGAGTGAGAGAGAGGTCTCTGGCCTTGGGTTACCAGGAGAGACATTAGCTCTTGGGCAGCAGTGAATTGGCTGTGCTTCTGTTTGGATGTGCGCATATAAAAGAAACCACCTGTATAGAAGTTAGACATATCATCTGAATCTGAGCCACATTGCATCCTGCTCAAACACTGATGGCCCAAGAGTGTTGACAAGCATTAGCCTTGAAAAAGCTTCTCTAACAGTACACACGTGCAAGTGTGCATGCAAAATGCACATCTAATTGTTCTATTTATTGATTCAAAGTTATCAGAATTACTTAAATACAGAACAGGACATTTATTTACTTTTTATCACCTGTACTCGTAGTAGAGGCTAAATTATGCTAGTTGTTAATTGTGCCCAGCATTAGGCATCTTGGAGAAGATCTGCTTGGCCCAAATTGTACTATTTGTCAGGAGTGAGAAAGCCTGGACTGGCTTTCTGGGCTGTGATATTACTAAATACACTTGCCTGAAAACCCTTTCAAATCCCAGTTTTGGAACCAGCGCTTTAGAGTCCAAATTTAAAATGCTGGTCTTTGAAATTCTATGTAATATAAGTGCCCTTGGGCAAAAATCTTAACCTCCATGTTTTTCTCCCTTCTTTTGAAAATTGAAGGTAATTATTCCTAACTATCCTTGTCAATTAGGCACAGCCTAGAGATGGGTGGAATGTCATGTTTTCCCTTTGGAAGGGTTCTATTTCTCTTCAATTTATAATCCCCTCTCATTGCAACTGGGGCTCATGTAGCTGCTGTTTAACCATTGCCACCCACGATTTTAGGCTGCTTTCTGTCCTCCCAGCAGCCGCCTCTGAGGCCACACAGGCAGCACCATAATCTCAGGCCTTTTTGAAGGCAAGTTCTGAAGCTCAGATGAGGATGCTTGGTCTCTGCAGATGACATTTTATGGGTGAGCATTCAGGACTGCTGTTTCACCTTGTCTAAAGGACGGTGGCATTGGGATTCTATGGCTCTCCTTGAAACTGCTCCTCCACCTAAGGGAGGATAGAGCACCACTGGTGCATGACCTCCAAATTAGGAATTGAAAGCACACATTGAGGAGACTTGCTCTATACAGTGGTCAAGGTTAATGAGGAGGTGCAAAGAGCTGGATCAGGAATATCATAACTCCTGGGCCTTGAAAAAGACACTGGGACCTACTGGCATTTTCCCAGCTAATTACGTGCAATAAAAAAGGCTAGGGCTTGGCTTTTGAAATGCAAAATGAGGTATTATGCAAAAAGAACACAAAATTTAAATCCAAAGAACAGTCAGATCCCTGTGGTTTGAGGGGCACTTTTCTCTGCTTGGATTGTCTGGGCTGCTCCCTATTGGGATGAGAGGCTTTGTCCTGCCTGGGGTTGTGACCAGAGAACCCACTTAAGGGTTAAGTTGTATAGCAAACTAACTAGGGACAAGCAGCTCTCTGTGTGTGCAAGAGATGAGCAGAGCACTGATGAACCTGGCTTGAACAAAACAGCTCCAGACTTTCTGCAGCACTGAAAAAAATCTCAGGGCACTTTTCTTGTAGCACACAAATGGTAGTGGCCTCCTGACTCTCCCAGTAGCAACAGGTATTATGTCCCTTCAGAAAATCTGGTGCTTTTGCCTGAGCAAGCAGGAGGCTGCCCCCAAGTCATCTTCTCTGCTCCTCCTGGATTGACTTCTGCGTTTCTGTGCTTTGGGAGAGCAGCAAGAGCACCTACAGGAATGGGGCCTCAAGAGGATTTAGAGATGTTGCCATATTCTGCAGATGCTCCCATGTGTCACAGGAGTCTCTTTTAAGTGCAACTGTGCTGTAGACAGGATAGACCATCTTTCCAAACCCTGACATGAAGGGGAAATGTGGGTAGAGGCGAGGTGAAAAAGGAGTCATAAGGGCCTTTCAGTACATGCTCAGATGCAGAGGTTCTGCAGCTGGGAGAGAACACATGCCAGAAGTTTGAGTATGCTGATATGCAGGAGGAAAATCAATGGAACCTAATGAATCTGCTCCATTTCAAGTCAACCTATCCTTTCAGCTGTGAGGAAGCAAGGGTTGCTCATGGTTTTAGATGTGAGACCAGCCAACTCATGAGTCAGGTCTGATTCTAGAACTTAGAAACTGGGAGTCCCTGGGTTCAGCTGTGTCATTTCTAGTTATTATCATATGGTTCAGATCTCCAAATAAGCCAATAGGTCCCAGCTCTAAGAAAAATTCAGTTTATATTTCTTTTGAATAAGGAGACAGGGGACAATCTATTTGTAACTGTCTATTGCATTGAGAGGGAAAAACTGGATCAAATTCTAGCTCCAAAAATCCACAGGAATGGGTTTTCTGGTTATTATTTCATTAGTCTGCTTTCCCCTTAGAAACAGATCTGAGGTGATACACGTTTTCACAAGAAAGATCTTGTTGATGTCCATGGGACTTTTGCACAAGGCACCAGGTACAAGGAGATGCTGGCATTTGCTGGCAAGGAACATGGATTCTTTTTGATGCTCTAGTGACATGTAGCTGATCACGGAGGTGTTGGGCGTTTGAATGAGTGCCTTTGAAAACAATGCCAAAATGGCTTTGGTCCTTTCCTCCTTTAGTGAGGAGCTGGAGTTTTGAAAGTGCCATTTTACCTCTTCTGTTGTTGAAAATAGAGAAACATATCAATTCTGCTCCAAGTCAAAAGCTACTTGTTGTCCATTATTCTTTCCTCACTGACCCCAAATAATTTAATTATTGGAATTCAACAGAAAAATCCAAGCCATTTCAATAAATATACATGCCAAGGAGACATTATTTAAGCTCTCTAGGAGATTTAAGCTCTGTAGGAGATTTTCCTTTCAGTCTTCTCCAGTAGCAAAAGTTGAATCAGGAGGATGAACGTCAGCTTCTTGGAGACCAGTCCTGTGAGATATTTTAAACACAAATAAGGAAGTCTTCTGCTACCTTCCTGTTGTAGTTTGTTATACACATCTATGTGCCATTTAATTGATAAATGATGTAACTCTCTTCCTTGGCTCCCACTTTCAAATAAACAGGTTTTTCTAGTTGTATTTAACCCATAATTAATTAATAAACCAGACCCCAATCTGTTTATTAATGGCCCTCTGCTCCCTTGTTGTCAGGAAAAGCTGTAGAAAGGGTTACACAAGGATCATAAAAAGTCTTAGCTCTCTCATCAGAGCTAGGATATTCTTGTGTGATGGATGTGGATAATTTTATGGTGAGGATATGATCTGATGACCTGCCAATAGCAGAGATCTGGATTTTGCATCACAATAGGTTCCCTCACATCCTTGTGCTATTGCAGATATCAAGTATAGCCCTGGCTGTCAAATTTACAATATTTTCTTCAATGAACAATCAGCAGAGGATCTGTGAACCTGTAGCAGAGAAATTCCTGTATCTAAGCTCAGATAAAAAATGGAGGAGGGGTTTTGATTTGTTTCTAACCACAAAATAATTTAATCTTAAATGCAAGCAGGATATAAAACTATATTCCTAAGTGAAGATGGGAAGCGGTGGGGGGAGACAAACAGCTGTGTTCCTCATTCCTCAGCCTAATAGCTTTTGGTTGTTACCATGAAGCTGCAGCTTTGAGAATCATGTGTTCTTCATAAGACAGGGTTCTTTGCTTTCACTTTCTGAGAAACACACTTCTAACTTCTGCAATAAGGCAGAAAGGCCCAAGTTAGTGAAAAAAAAGCACCCAGATTCCAATAAACAAATTAAACATAATTTTGCATTCCTGTGAAGTCTCATGACATCCAAGAAAACCCTGTGATTTCCTGGCACTCTGGGTGTAGGAGAGCCCACCTTGGGATGCTCCAACACTTATCTTTGGAATCACTCCAAAACCTGAAAAGTCAGACCAGTCTTGGGCTGCTCTCAGCCCTTGAAGTTGGTACAAATGCCTTTCCAGGTCAGAACTGTGATGAACCAAAGTGATCGTCACCCTCCCCTGAACTCCAGGCCCTCCACTCCAGCCAGTGGAGACATCTGGAAGGCTACATGTGCCTCTTCTTAACACGTCTGAGTCCTTCTCCGGAGGCATCACATCACCTTCCTGTCGCCAGCCCGCCTGTTCTCTGAGCAATCAGCTGCAGAGGGTGCTCTTGCTCTGCCTGAAAACAAAAAAGTTTGGGAAACTCCCGTCCCGTCTCCTCCCTTCCACCCGCTCCGTCTCAATAGAAGCAAACAAATGAGTCTGCCGCGACCTGAGCTCTGCCTTGGAACGAAGGAGCCAGCGGTGAAGAGCCATTTCAGAGCATGCCCCTCCCTGCTTCCGTAGGGAGCCCGGGGTCGGGCTCGAAACTTCGAGGGGCTGCGTGGATGGGGCCAGGCAGGGAGGGCAGGAGGCTGCTGCTGGAGAGAAATGCTGTCAGCAGTGGTGTGGGCAGCAGGAGAGCTACTCTTCTCTCACGTCTGGCTAGGGAGATCCCGACCTGGCAGCTCAGGGTGTCCTCCCGTTGTGCTGTCATCCTGCTCTAGAGGAAAAACGGGCTATTTCTGAACCACATTTGGGTAAGGGTGTTTATTAAAGCATCCCATGGGTGCCTCTGTTTCTAGCTGCTTGGCACGGAGGAGCAGACAAGGCAATTTGCCGAGAAAGCATTTACTTGATGTGCTGCTTGCCTCTAGAACACAGTGCACGGCAGGTCTTGTGTGCAAATACATCTCGACAATTTCGGAGAACAGAGAACTTTTGGAGCCACAGAAAACAGATGGGAGGGATCCTGAGAGGCAGTTCACTGCACTGACCTTCCCCATGACAATGGCAGCTCAACTGAAAGCAGCCTTTGCCTGGGCTGCTCTCAAAGTCCCCCAGTGATGGAAATTGCACAAACTTTCCAGGCCATCTGTTCCAGAATTTTACTCTTCTTGCTTTGGTGGTAGTATCTGGATTACATTTCTCATTCCTCATGGCTAATCAGTCACCAAAGTGACAGAGGATTTTCTCTCCTCCATTATGTGAATGTGGACAATAATTAGTAAATAATAAATCAGTGACGGGTTTTGCACCTGTGTGCTGATTTGAAGACAGGTTTAATAAGCTTTGTGTGCACCTGCTACTTGTGTTTCTCCCTGTGGAAAAGTACATGCCACTGAAATGCAATGCTGCTGGCAGCGAGGACACCAAATAGCAAAGGGGCTGGTGGAGTGAGGTGCTGAGGGTTTCCCTGAGAGCTGTGGAGGCTCAGCCTTTCTTGGAAAGGTTCTCCACAAAGATCTCAAATCGGTTAGGGACAGTCATGTTTGATGGCCATGAAATAAAACTTTCCTTCAGTCAAATCCATTTACAGCTAAACTGCAGCACAGGATGGAATTAGAAGTGGAATTTGTTTCACAACTCTTCATCCCAAGCTTTAAGCAGATGTAATCTTTTCTTGTCCTCTAGCCTTGCGCTATAATCAAAGGTGAAGGACTGGTGCCCCTAGAGGATCTTCTCCCTTCTAAAGTGAATTTTTAAGTTAGATGGTAATGGGAATGAAATGTAGTCACTTCTCATTTATTTTCTTTTGTTTTACAATATAGACTTGCAGAATTCATACAGAATTCCCTTACACTGATGTCAGGCTAGCCAAACAGTCAAAAAGTGTTAGCATTCTAAAACAGTTGGAGATATTCATTATTTGTGGAACAGAATTTGCTTGCCTAAGAAATTCACAAATAAATCCTCCATACTGCACATGTCTGAGAATACTGAAGTCTTGGTCATGACCAGTTGCTAAGACAAAAAGCCGCAGTCACCAAGTAAATCTCTTGTGCATCATTTGAGCTTGTAATATGTGTAGCTAGCCCTTGAAAGCAAGCTGCTTTCTGCCATCCCCTGAAGACCTGTGGTCATGGAACATTTATCCATTTTTCTACATGATTTCAAAACACATTATTATTTACTTTGATGAACACTCAACATGAGCACCATGTTTAGGAAATTACAGATATCAAAGTAGAGATGTAATAAAATTATAAATCTTCCCATCTGTTCTCTCTGTCCACTGAAAAGATAAATCAGTAATTATCACAAGTATATGATTAGTTTAGAATGTTTTAGAAAATGGGACTAGTATTTTTTTCTCTCCTGGGAGACTAATCTAAGACTAAGTCATTAAGTCTAAGGGTGTTTGTCTTAGATCTTTTACCAGGAGGCACACTATGCTACTTCTGGTTAATCCATTTTCTAAGTGGGACAGATAAAAATATTCCTTCCAGAGAAGGGGATTCTTCTGAAGCCTAACATTACACTTTTGAATCTTCCACTAGTTGCACACTCTCAACTTGCTTTTATTTGAAGAAGTAAGGAATTGAAAAACCAACACAACTGTTTTTCTCCTCCAAAATTTTCCTTGTCAGCTCTGACCAGCTGGCAATTTCCATTTGGATTTATTTCTATGTATTTCCATCCTGGTGCAGAGATTATGACAAAATATTCTTTTATATCCTTCTACTGCAGAAAAAAAAAAGTTATTTTCTTGCCAAGTCAGACACACATTTATGGAAGACACTGTCACACCTACCTTCTCTCAGCAACTTTCAGTCCATCATGTGAGCTGTAGCCAGTAACCTACACAGGGCAAACACCTCCTTTGTATTGTCAATTTTTCTATACCACAGTCTTCAGCTGGAAAGTCTTAATTTAGCATTCTGAGATAGGATCTGAAATACAAATTTCCCATGGATATCTACCCAAGTAGTAGCGCAGTCCTGTTCAGTGTCCTTTCTAATAATAAGTGGATCTTTGAACCACCTATGCAGGACCTGAGAAAAAAGTGTGGCATTTTTGGTGGATGGATGGCTAAGAGCTAAAATTCTAGGGGGATGCTAACTGCTTAAGGATGCTTATGTCATGACATAAAGACATCTGTTGTATCTGTCTAGAAGAACTGGGTTTAAGGGAATGCTTCCTATCTTAGTCTTGTTCTTTTCTTTTCTTTCAATATCTCTGTTCCCTGTGTCTGTAGAAGCACCATGTCAAAATGGGGTCTACCCCCATTTTCATGTCACCACTTTGCCAATGTTGGCTAATGGCAGATGCTTCTTCACAAGGAAAACTGATTTCTAGATGTAGTGGTCAGTGGGAAGTCAGAAAGGCTTTGAAGATTTCAAGTCTGGTGACTGCTCTTGCTACACAAAGTTCTTTAAATACTTATAACTTGAATATTGCAAAGCAAATAGAAGGAAGGTGGGGATGGGCTGCACAGGTTTACCTGCTTTCTTACCTTTTAGAAATTACCATAGCCCTTCTAGCAAGGGGAAGAATTCAGTATACCTCACATTTCTAGCTCAAGCCTTTTGTTTGTTGAGTCATTATGTCTCAGTCAACAGCTTTCTCCCCACAGCTTTCCAAAAGTAAAGATTGTCCTTGAACTCCAAACCCTGCTAAGGAAACATGGAGCAAATGTCAACATTTCTGAAGTTATTCACCCCCTGCCAAAGCACACATATGGCTTGGACAGCAGAGCTGTAGCAATGAAATCCACTAGGGTTAACAAATAAAGGCAACATCAAGTCAGTGTATTTTACTAAGTCCTCTGACACAGGTACAGGTGAAAGATCAATAGAAGTTGGCAAGGTTCAGCTCTCTCCTATGGGAAACCTTTGAACAAATCTTGTTGGTCTGGGTTACTAAAGATCTTTCTAAGTGTGATCCTTAAGTTGTAGGCAGACTAGTGTTTTAAATAAAGTGTTCCTGAAAGAACTTTTCAGTCTTTTTCTCTGTACCAAGTTCTGAATCCTGCCCCATCCATCCTGTCCCACTTGCAATTTCCATGCAATGCTTCCTCAGGCATGTCTGTAGCTGGCCTCCAAAGTGCAATGTTTCTATGTCCAACACAGCCATGGGAGAGGAGAGAAGGACAAGCCCCTCTCTCAGGTGAGAAAATCTCTGGCCAAAGCTCTTTTTTTTGGGCCAAAAGGACCTTAAGGAAAAAGCATGAAGAAAAGCAGCTGGGGAAAGCATGGCTGCTCTTAATAGAAAGGAGCAAGGAGACACGAAGTGTTGGCCATGGATTTGTCATCTGCTGTCAGAATTTTCTCACCTGTCAGGCAAGTTTCCTACGGGAAGATTCCTTCCTGCTCTCAGCTCTTTTTAAACTCAGTATCTTTTCCTCAAGCTGTTAAGTCTCTTTCTCCCTCCTTCATGTACCACCCTTATGATCCTCACATGTAGTGGACCAACTTGGGTGTGTTTTACTCGGGTCCTCACACTCCCTCTCCTTTTAAAAGCCTGTTTCAGTGATTGATATGAAGCAAACTAAGCAGGAATTTTCTTCCTACCTTTCTGACAGCAATATATTGCTGAGGACTGTGCACAAAGAAAAGAAATAAATAAAAGGATGTTTAACAGCTAGGCTTTTCTTGTGCTGAAGGATCTCCCAGTATCTGGATGTAGGAATCTGTTTTCAGAGTGGAGAACTGCTGCTGGGTGGAATGTGTCAGCTGCTTACCAGGTCCTGGGCATGCTATCGGGCCGTCGGAGGCGGTGCTATGAACGCAGCCGTATGCTTAACGTTAAGCCAGTGAGAAATTCCACTGAAGTCAGGGGGGTTTTTGCATGTGCTTAAGGGCTTTGCTGGACTGGGGCTTACGAAGGATGGACTATGGGTTCATCAGATGGGATTGGACCAAGAATCTTGCACCTATTCTCTTGCCAAATCCTGGAGGATGCCTCTGATTCACAAGTGATAGGAGTAAATTGGGTCATTGAAAAGAAGGGAATTCAGCTGACCAGCTGGCCATAAGCTCCCTGGTTGGAGGCTGCTATGAAAAAGTGAATTTCTCTTACAGCCACTTAGGCCCTTGCTGTAGGTTTTGTATACGTGTGTGTGTATAGCTTTTTTCGGTCCAACTATTCAAACTAAGGTAATGCATGTGATGGAACAGGATCCCTGCTCTCAGTTTTTTGGCTGTCATTATGGATGAAAACCCATCAAATAATGATTAAGAACAATATTTGCAGAGTCAGCTGCTGAGCTCCCTGACTCGCTACAGTTGCAGAGCAACAACATTGCAGTGGGCAAAAGATTAACCACAAAGGCTGTTAAAAAGAAAAGAAAAAAACCAGGCTGGATTTGACAGATCAAAGAAAATAAACTTGATGATACTTAGAGATTAAATTGTCTCAGGATGATATATGTAGCCATAAAAACCTATAGAAATAAACTGGAACTCAGCTGCTGAGGAACTGTCAGCAGCCTAGAGGACATTGTTTGACCTTGACTGACACAGAAGGCTAAGAGAAGAAGGGGCATTCACAGTCTCATATCTGGAACTGAGTCACCCCGTAGCTACAGACACATCACTTCTGCCTCATGTTCTCCTCTCCCAGGCAAACTGGTAAAACATAGAGATGGGAAAACTGATTCCAACAGGAAAAGTGCTTCATGCTTCCTGATCCTTTGAGTGCAAGTCACCACGTGATACATCTCTATTTCAGTGACACTGCTGTGCTTAGAGAAAAGGCTTGTTAATTGCCTTCTGGGGGCTTTGCAAAACTTTTCTTAATTCCCTATAAGTCAAACCTTGTTTTTCCTTCCAGAGTTTGGTTAGAGAGAGAGATATTAATCCCAACAGCAAGATTCCAGCCAATATCCTAAACCAGGAGGAAGGTCTAGGGTCAAAGCTAGCAAATGATGTTGGAAGAAATAAGTTTACAGTCAGTGTGTTCTTTCATGAGCAGATTATGGAGGTTTGGAAACACTGTCATCGCAGAGGTAGTGAAATACTGCTAGTTTGCTATAGGCAATGTCTAAACTCCACCCCCTCCATTCTCTTGTGAAAAGAAAAATACAATCGCTGAGGTTTCAAATAACCGATGAAGAAACAGTCCTCCTTTTCCAGTGGTTTTGAACAAAAGGAGAAGGCGAAGTGTTGGCACTGTGAGCAGAAACACAGACCTATGTGAGCTCAGCTTTTGGAGTTGGAAGTCAGCCATGAAAACAGAACTAGCAGAAGTTCAGCAAGCCATTTAACCATGGTACTAGCATTTGTGTGGGACTGACTTTCATCCTTTGGAGACACAGTGGTGCTTAAAGAGATAGGGCTTTAAATGCTAAGTTTTGTTAATTTTCAAGAAACTGTGACAAAACCGGCAATTTTGGGTAATGGGAGGGATGGACAGACTTAAAAAGAGGTGAAAGCAGAGATCTAGTTCATGATTCAGCTAGACACCTCATTTGAGCTCAGGAAAGTCACTTAGCCATGGAATTTGCTGTCTACAGACCAAGTGCCTAACCTAAGAGAGTAGTGTGGACTCCTTATAGAACTGTAGGTGTGGTTCAAAGAGACCTCTGGGTTCAAGCTAATGGAGAGAGACCAGCACATCCAGAACCTCCTCTCACCACTGTTCCTACAGTGCCTCGGGAAAATAGCACCATCTTTTCATTAAATTATCCTCCCTGTATTGTTATAATGTCTTCAGTGCAAAGACAGTCTCTCACTTGGTCTGCTTAGTGCACAACTCATTTAGACCCTGGGTATTTGGTGGCATTTTACCATTACTACCCTAAAAGTAATTACTTCTGCTGGAGATGAGTGCTAGATTTGCCGGGCTGGACTATCCTGTAAGTCAGTGCAGACTCAGATGTTCATGCAGTGGATGAGAAAGAGAAATGGATGTTTTCCTTAGAGGCAAACACCAATACATAGCAAAGGGACACAGCCTCCTTTCAGTCCTAAAAGCATTGTAGAAAAGTCTTGCAGGAAAGGCTTCTGTTGCCTTTACCTAACTCCTGCTTGGGTAACTGCATGCTGCTCTTCCCAAAGACTTCCTAGGTCTTTGGCTGGGGGAAGTGCTTCTGACCCCTTGCATTAATCTGCTGTATAAGGTCAAGACTACGTTTAAACGCTCACCGTGTTTAACCAGCATGAGATAATCGGTATCCGGCAGAAAGGAGAGGGTTGCCATCAAAAATGTTTTGTGGGATCTCCTGGGAGCGAGGGTGTTGTGGAGGCTCAGATCACTCTCCAGCCTGGAAGGAGAAGGGAAAGGCAAAGGAACACAGTTTCTGCCTCATGGTCAACTCTGCCATGAGTGCACAGGGCACAAAGCAATCTTGGACCGCACTGGACTTACCTAGTAAAGCTCTGTGCTGTGGCATCCTGCAGTGATTGGCTCTCAGGTACCTATTAGATCTTATTCTGGAAATATCTCCATCCTGAACGCCCCATATCCTGTCCAGATTTTCCCAGATTTAGCCTTTGATACATGTGACAGCATGGACAATTGGATATTACTGAGATGCAGAGCCGTAGAAAGCCATTGCCTCTCTGTTTCACACAATAATCCCCTGAAGCTTCACATCACGGAAAATCCATGTGATTTCTTGCAATGCGGTGTCACATGAAAAGACATCTCCCCCGGTGCTGTTTTGGAAATACAATAGTTGTTTTTGTTTTATCTGCTGTGCCATCAGCCCCCCCAGCTGGGGACTCAAATATGCATTAATTCTGCTTATGACTGCCAGGAGAGTTTATTATGGCCAACAGCAAGAAGCATGTAGGAATCTGCGAGGTGTGTGCATTTCTGCAGAAAATGAGCCTTGGTCCCTGCTTGCTGTCAGCTTTCATTACAGCAGGGGAAATTTCTTGCTGGAGAGGGGATCATGTAGTAGGCAAACATTGCACAAGAGAGAGAGAGGTGCCAGGACTGGCTCAAAGACTGTTGTAATGGGACAGGGGGGAAAAGAGAAATCCAGAATCTGAAAGGCAAGAGGAGAGATGAGTTGCAAGGTAGTCCTCAGGAGCTTCAAGTGTTAGGCTGACAGGATGGTTTGCTCTTGAATGAGGGCTTAGTAGTTTTCTTTCTCTCTTTCTTTCCTTTTTTTAATCTCTTTTTTTTCCTTTTTCTTTTCTTAGTTTTGGAAGGATTAAATAAACCCAACAAATGGAGACTGCCTTTTCCACTTTTGCTGGAGGCAGCTGTCTTTCAGCAATCAAACTCGTGCATTGCTGTGGAGGTTCATCCTATCACTGCCTGATTGCATCCCAACAGCAGGAGTGTTGTGGCGCATCTCCAGTGGTGTTGTCCCCTTGGAGGGCCATGGTCTATGTTGAGACAGTTTAGGTAGAAAAAAACTTCAGGAGGTCTCTAATTCAAACTTCTGCTCAAAGCAGGGCTCATTTCAAAGTTATGTCAGGCTGCTCAGGGCCTTGTTGTGTTCAGTCTTGTGTTTTCTCCTCAGGTGGGCAGGATAACACTGAAATTTTACAAGCTGCTGGGAGAGGCTGGAAATGTGTCAAGTCTGTGTGTCCCTAAGGGCAGACCAGGGAGTTTGTCTTGCAAGGGTGTGCAGAGTTGTCTCTGTCTTGGTGGCAGACCAGGAGTGGGTGACTTCTCAGAGACAGTCATTTCAGGGAGGGCTGTTGTCTTGTTCACCCTGGTTCCTAAAGCAACAAGACTGCACTGTGTGGTTTTGTCTTTCCTCCCCCATAACACAGCATCATTAAGGTTGGAAAAGACCTCAAATGTCATTAAGTCCAGTTGTTAACCCACCACTGCCATGCTCACCACTAAACCACATACCCAAGCGCCACATCTACACGTCTCTTAAATACCTCCAGGGATGATGACTCTACCACTTCTCTGGACAGCCTGTCCAATGCTTGACCATCTCATGTGTACTGAATCAATGATGAGAAATTGGCTGAAGAGGGAATGTCTTTCACTTCATCTGTCTGGGGAAAGCTCAGTCTTTGCTAACACTGGCTAATTGGGATGGGTGATGACTCACAAGACACAAAGCCATAGGAACCCGGGATTCATCAGTCATCCTGTCTGCTAAACGACCTGCTTAGCTACTCATTACCTGCTAGCTAAGCTAGGCTGACTACATCCAGCAGTGCCAAGGACAGGACACTTGCTGGGGCCTGAAAAGCCACAGAGTTGTGTTTTGTTTTTCCTGATCAGAATTGGCACAGGGTAGATAATCTTGATCAAGTCCAACAGCACTGTATCAGACCTAACCCTTTCTCATCCATCAGGTGTATAACACTTCTCCTTCTGAAACTCTGGCCATTGCTGTCACTGCTGCTGACCAGATTTCAGGCATTTAATGCCCTACTGTAGATGCAAAAAGTCAAGCACTCTTTGATGAATTTCGTGGGACAATCTCCACATCATCCAGTGTGGAAGTTCATGGAGTTGCAGAAGGTGCATTGTCCCTCTGTTTCCTAAACATTATCTTCAGTAAACTCCTTTTCAGAGTGAGGAATTAGTCAGTGGGAACTCCCTGGGTTCAGGCATCTGCATTGCTCTGTGGACCAGGCCTTTATTGGAAGGTTATTTTCAGTCTCCCAGGGGTCAGCCCTGGAGGTACAGCTCACACCCCCACAGTGCTGGCTCCTTTTCTCTCTTGGTAACTGTATTGCATCTTTGCAGTTTCTTCTTCTGCAGACATGGTTTCAGTCTCCTCTTTGTCCTGACTTGCTGCTGTGGAATGTAAGGCTTTTATTATTTTTTTTTTCACTCTGTAAAACAAAAATATGAACCTAAGCACATCATGTCAAGAGTTTGAGCTTGCATTTTCTGTCTGGGTCCTTTAGAGAAAATAAGAGCAGCACCTTGTTTTTCCACTTCTTTTTACCTTCCCTTTGTCCTCCTGCTCTCAGAGAAGATTTATGCCCTGTTGTGAAAGCACTGCACCTAACACAGCCAGCTCTCACAGTTTCACTTGCTGTGCAATTCCAGTATGATCTTGCTTCAATGCGTACTTGATTCAGGAACAGTGGGATGTGTTCAGATGGATCACACATGAGCCAAACTCTTATTTTATTGCAGTTTATTTCTTCAGGAAGAGCCAGGGTTGAACTAGGAGTTCATTGAGTTTTAAGGTAACACATTTTCTCTCTCAGCAGGAGCAGGCCATCGACATATATGGTTATTTACAGCAGCTCACCTGAGGGAGAGTAACCCATAAATAGCAACTTCTTGTGTTCACTCACAGGCACATATTCTTAGAGAAGGCAGAAACCTCACGTTCCTGCCCATTCGTTAATATTCAGCAATAGGATTTTTGAAGGAAAATGTGTCCCTAGGTAGGATATCCTATAACTCCTGACCACAGGGGTTTCCTCCAGCTTCACCTCCAGCATCTGGTGTTGTCTGTTCTCGGAGACAGGCAGATGGGGTAGATGGACCCCTGATCTTATCTGGGAGGACAGCAATTCCCGTGAGCCAAATGCAACACCGGAGAAATACGTCAGATGCATTCCAGATGGATATCCCTGGAGAGAAGTGCCTTAATTCATAGACCAGGCAAAGATACTCAAAAAGGAAACGTCTTTCTCCCATGGCAGTGGGGAGCCTCGAGAAAGGAAGGGTAGATCACCTTCTTAGGCTCAGATCACAGGCTTGGTCTCACATCTTTGGTGATAGAGGTGTCTCTGATCTGGACTGAGTAATCTCTTCCATCTCTTCCTTGGCATATTTCATAGGGATGCCTTCAAACAGTCCTTAAGGGCATCCTTTTTCCATTACTGCTTAATGCAGAGAAATAACTTAAGATCCTCTGCTATGAATGAACTGTCTCCCCAGTGAATGCTGCCTGTCCTGCATTTTCAGATCAACAATACAGCCAATTTTTGAAGTACACTGTAATAAGGCCAAATATCTGGGCAAAGTTCTCTTATTCCAGGATGTCACATCTTTCCCATTTGTTACAGTGACAGTACTTCATCTTCTCTGGGAAAGAATTATTCTGCTGCCATGTCTCTATCCAGCCAATATATTTGTTTCATAGATCTGTGAGATATCCTAGACATCACATCCCCTCTTGCTTTTCTCTAAGCAATGTATTTGTATGCTTTATAAAAGGAGTAGACACCTAAGATGGGTCATCTAGACAGTCTTCTGGTCATGTATTGACAGTGCTTGTTATAGTTCAATTAATTACCTGGGAGCTTAGTCTTACATCTTTCATGTAGAACTTGTTAGGCTTCACATCTGTAGGTAACAACCCAGCCTGAAAATACCCAGACCATCCCCAAGAGCAATCACTGACATGATAAAATATTACAGTATTTACATGACACTTAAAAGCTCTAGTGATCAGTAAAGCCCCACTTTGCTAGACCCTGAACACAACTAAGGAAAGAAACCAAACTCTTCATCTCAGTATTTGTTACTCAAATTGGTGGAGCCAGAGAGAAAGAGGTTCAGAGAAGGACTGTCAAATTCTGCTGCTCTGACAGGAACAGCATTTGCCCAGGGAACTGTAAGGTTATAAAATATACAGTCTATTGCAAAAATCCACCTCTGTCCAGTGACAAATGCAGAAAAACTCCCACATGAATGAACTGCTCCCAGGAATCCCATTGCTGTCTTCCAGAGAATTAAATCATGATCCTAACAGCTGATGATTGACATCCATCCCTACAGAAAGGCAAGGCAAAGCATAGGCTCACCTCAACCTTGTGCTGTGGTTGAGAACAGATTTTGCATTGGCAATATTGATTCAAGCTGTGCTGAAAGATTACAGCGGAAAGGACTGAGGGCTCTTAGGAATCACATGCTTTGGAGACCCTCTTACTGCTGACTAGCCTTGAACACATTTCAGTCCTCTGTCCTGATAGAAGCATGTTTTTGTGTGTAGTAACAATGCATTTCCCTTCCCACACTGTATTTACAGACATGTGCTGCTTTCTGGCAGGTTGGTTATGGATGACAGATTGGGAAGGATTTCACGTCGCCTGTGTTTTCTCTGTGGGGTTAGACAGCGTGTGGGTGTGGTGTTAGATTCCTCATCTCTTTCCTCAGACCTTGTGTTAGAGGATCAGGAGGATCTCTGACAGGTGCTACAAGACAGTCCTCTAAAGGGGATTCTGTTTGTGTAGTTGTCAGGTCAAGTGGTGTTATTTAAGCATATGTACCATGGTGGGTGTTGCAAACAGTTCCTTTAGGTTGTTCACAGCCATGAAACCATTTCAACTGACTTGGTAGAGCTGCAGTTAGGCCATCTGCTCAACCAAAACTCTTGACTAGGCTACAAACATTTTATGCCTTTTTAAATAGTCTTTCTCTCTGACTTGTCAAGTGCCATGTTGCACTCAATGCCTTTGTGGAGGCCTCATTTCTACCTTGACCAGGTGGACAATCCATTCAGCAGACAAAGGGCGGAGAGGTTATCTGCAGCCTTACCCAACCACACTCTTCACAGCTGGTAAGGATCTGTAAATGCCAGAGATAATATGGAGATAACTGGTGATTTAGTGAGCTGAATCTCTAAAGCTTTGTGTGGCATAATGATTTGTGATGACAGGGATGCCCAGTCCCTGGAAGTTCCATGTCCTCAGTCCAGATCCCATTTTATCAGATGCCCATGAGTTTGTGATTCAGTTAAATTGACAGGCTAACAAACTACGAATCAGTAGGAGGTGTCCATCTCTTTCTAATCACCTGAAAATATGACAGTTTACTGTTAAATAAGAAGAAAAACAGAGGAAATTAAAGATGCCTGTCTAGTGTCATTGTACCATTAATTGACTTTTTGACCTTATAAATTCCCAGAGGAACTGAAAATTTGCCCACATAAAAGTACAGAGATGTTTCCTGTCTCTAAATGGACCTTCAAAATGTCTCCAATAAATACAGAGAACAGGATCCTTGCAGCCACTGAGATTACTAGAACAAGGTGTGAGAGCTTAAAGAAAATGAAGGAAATAATTGCTGGCTAGAGGAAATAGAAAAATCAACAGGAAAAGCCCTTTTTGTTCCAGCCAGTCCTGATGACAGCCAGGAAAATTTCATTAGTCTTAAGAGCATTGCTGTACCCTTTTATTTCTACCAGAAAGTTGAATTCCCCCTGCTCAGATGTGGTTACATTTCTTTACTGAAACTGCACAGTGCTTGTGATATTTTACTATTTCTAGTGCTGGGGAGCCAGTGTCTCTGTGCTCTGCATGGGGAACAGCTTTAGCTTCCAGTCATTGGAAAAACACAAAGCAAAACCCTAATCTTCTGCCTAAAGATCTCCCATACAGTACAACTCTTGGGGCAGAGGGCAGTCGTGGAAAATGGGGAAAATGAGTGAAAGGGACACCTGCAGCCCAGTCTTGTCATGGATCAAGAGCTCCTTTCACCACATCAGAGAAGTATAAGAATTGGGGCCTCCCTTGGCATTCAAGGGACTGATCCCTGTGGACCTCTGTTGGAACTCCAGAGAAAGGACCATCCAGTCTGTCCTCCGAGGGAGCTGGAAAGAGAAATGCAATGCTTTTAGGTACAACTGTCTTGCAGCCACCTGCAGCCATTCTGCTGCTTCAAGGCTTGGACATCCCAGTTTGGTGCTTTGTCCACCCTGTTACACTGTTTTTGATGGTGAGCCAGCACTGGATATTACAAAAGACAAAGCTCTTTTCTCCTACACTACTCAACATAATAATTCAGGTCCTTGGCACCAGCTCTGCATGATGCAGGGGAGGAAACTCTTGCTGAATCCCAGCTGATGGGCTGCCCAGACCTAGAAACGGGAGGATTGATGGTCTCCATAAATGCCTTTGCCGTAGCACTGCTGCCTGTGCTGCTGAGCGATCCCCGCCTGTCCCCCCAGGGCCTGATTCTCCCCTTCCCCGCTTGGTGCTGATGCATTTTAGCAGCTGATAGATCACAATTTCTTTACCTCTTGCCCCAAATGAGACATATTTCATTCGTGGGGGGGTTTCAGTGTGAGGAAGGCTCTGAGACCCAAGCCTCATTCCAT
The DNA here is from genome assembly GCF_000691975.1 of Corvus brachyrhynchos. Lineage (NCBI taxonomy): Eukaryota > Metazoa > Chordata > Aves > Passeriformes > Corvidae > Corvus > Corvus brachyrhynchos. The sequence goes on from NW_008236764.1 coordinate 270,051, forward strand.
AGGGCACTGCTCTGCACCTGGGGTTATTTTTTCCCCCCCTTCTGTTCTTTTAACTAGTGCCTTTAAGAGGGATAGGAGACGAGCCCAGAACGTATTTATTGAGCCCAGGGGAGGTGCAAGCATCTGTTAAATATTATGAAGATATCATTGATGAGTTGGTTTCACCTAAAGGCTGAAAGAGGTATGATGTTTACATGTCTCCTGTGGGATGGTGCAGAGCAGGAGAGATGGATGCTGCTCAGTAATAGCTCCCCTTATCCAAGGGTGGGATGTCACACAGACTCAAAACATGAAGTCATCTGTATCTTCTGGTTGCATTGGATGTGAGGAAAGGCTGTGTGCTAGGTTTATCGGCATCATTCATGGCAAGATTTGTCCCTCTTACTCTCAGATAAAAGATTTGTGTTTGCTTCATCCCTCTTGTGCTTCCTACAAAGATCTGCCTGCTTGCTAAAGGTGTCAGCTCCTGAGATGTTTTCCTAGGGAATTAAAGGCACATTTAGATTTTCTCTTTTTCAGCTGCTTCTTTCCCAGCTGTTATCTTCTTGAGCATGACAGCAAACCTCACTGGCCCTGGCTCTCAGATAGTTACCTGGGAGCAATCCACCATCCCTCTCTGTCCTTGCTCATCCCAAATGATCTCCCAGATTTGGGACAGATGACCCACCTCAGTTCCACAGACCAGTCCCTGGTCAAACCACTGCTCCACTTTTGAAAAAGAGCACAGAGAGGTCCTGGATCCCAGGTTAAGATATAAGACAAGCTTTTCTTGGGTGAGACCCCCATATAACATTTATGCTTTCAATCCCTCCCCTGAAAGTTGAATAAACAGGAACTGCAGTCCTGTTGTGACAGGAAAAAATTCCAGCCCTCTGCTCAGAAGGGAAAGTGTTGTCTCCCATTGGGCTTTGATTCCCTTTATGTTTATGTACTGACCGAAGATCCTGACAATAAAGTGTGATATCAAAACCAGAGAGAGTTTGGAAAGGAGCAAGAAATTAATTTTTCAAAATGCCCTCAGTATTCAGTGGATCTTTTCGGTCCTCATGGGGGAGGGGGTCCCTGTATCCTATCGCACACCTGACATTGCCCCTAGCAAAATTAGTCACAATGGCCCCATGCAGGTTTTGGATTTATTGTCTGCAAATTTGGCTGGTCTGATCGCTGGTCTGAACACCTGTGGAGCCTCAGAGTCCAGACTATTAGATTAATCTGTCAGTCACTCTATATAACAGCCTGTCCTCCTCTCCATCCCAGTTCGACACTCCCTTCCCAATTTTGGTGTACAGCTCCGAGATCCAGTTTCACCGGAATGTAAACAGTGTCTGAATCCCCCAACTTCCCTGCTTTGCTTCCGCTGTGAGTGCACGTCGGCTATATTGGCTGCTTGAAAAGTAATTATCCTCACTTCCCACCTGATAAATTAAAGACCCCCAGGTTCTTTGTTTAATGGTGCAGAGCAATTCAAGAGCGATTCTTCTGCAGAAGCTGTTAGGAGAATGTCCTAGCAACCTCACACCCTTCTGGTCCTCGTTGTGCTGGGACGACAGCCCATTAATCAGCCTGACCTGGCTCAGAGATGGCAAAGGTCGTGCTGCGTGAAGTCTAATCGGAAAAACAAATTTCACCCCTCTGGAGTGCTTCCTGGCAGGGACCAAGGGGGAGACTCGCTTGGTTTCACACTTAAGCACCTTAAGTATTTTTCCAAGGCTAGAAGGCAACTGATATGAAGGGTTTGTACTTCAAATAGAGGAGCACAAGTCCCTAGGGCTGTGTCCACATTGCTCTGAAGTGTGGTTTTGGGAATGATGGGGAGAATGATCCCGGATCAGCGCACTTCACATCTGTTCAGCCACCTCTGGGGGAAGCAGGGGTCAAGTCTGATGGAGCACACGATGCCCCAGCCCCAGATTCAATACAGCCTTGGAGTATGCTGGCAGATCACTCCCTGTAGGCACAGATGAAAAGCCTGGTCTCATGCTCATAATGGTCCTGAAAATTCAGTGTGGCTCTCAGTGGTTTCCGCATAAGAGAGACTGAGCTGTATCAGCACAAAAGCCCAGCTGTCCCGAACCCTGTCTCAGACAGAAGCCAACAGTGGGTGCCTGGGGAGGGAAGATCCATGATAGGTAACTCTGCTAGCATCTGGTGGCTTGGAGGTGCTATATCTGTGACTGGGAGTCCGTGATGGATTGTTTTTCCATTAATCTATCCATTTAGTTTTTAAGTCCTTGCAAGCTTTCCATTTTCTCAGTGTTTGGTGTCAGACTTGAACTGTTCAATGACGAATTACATGAAGGGCTTAGTTTTCTTTGTTATGAGTCTGTCTCCTTTCAGCTTTACATTATGAGGGCCAAGCTACAATCATCTCCTATTAATCTTCCTTGTTTAGATCTCTGTAATGACCTTTTGCAGTTCTGGAGATGTGGTCTTGTCCTACTTTTGATGGTATTCTTGATTACAGTCTGTATTGCTAATGAAACTGGAATAGTTTATTGCAGTGGACCTAAAATCCATGAATCTAGGAAATATAAATTAGATGATCTATCTGTGAAAACATCTCCTCCATCCTGGCAGGTGGTGATGTTCACAATTTGATAAGCCAATGTAAAGACAAGCCAGGAAAAATAATGCAGAAACTGCAATATATCCTTGTGTTGGCTTAGTACAAGAAAAAGGCCCTCAACATCTCTGGTTGTCTAATACCATGCTTGAGCATTCTGGCCCAAGAAAGCAATCCTGTAGATGTAGGATTGATTTCATTGGCAAGAAAAGAAATTACTGCCATTTGGCTCCAGGACAAGAACAGCATTGTGCTATAGATTATTGTTTTCTTTTGGACTCTGCAATAGTTGTACACAGTTAATCTCCTGATCCTTTGGTGTGAAATGGCATATTCCTTCATGGGTGAGAGAAAAACTGTTTAGCACTGACACCACTACAGGTGCATCACTCTGCAGCACCAACTTTACCTCTGGCAAGGATTTGCACATATTTAGCAGTGAGCCAGCAGTGATGTTTTGATCTTTGCTGTAGGGAACACAGATCAGCAGCTTGTGGCTTGTGCTGATAGCTTCAATTTACACCTTTCCTTTAGTAGTTTCGGCCTCTTGTTCCTGCTGTGTGAATACTGCTGTATGTATACTGTAATACTAATTGTGTTTGTATCACAAACATCTCTGTTGCTGGTTTGTGACACTGAGTTGTTTCATCTACACACACTCCAGTAGTGTAAAGAGAATTTTAAGATAAGACACAGGTGCCATTACTCTCTGTTTTTTTGGACATATGCAAAATCATGTGCTCAGCCTTTTAGTGCACAAGAGCTTCCAGCTAATTCTGACTGATTTTATTTTTTCCCCATCTCTTTTTGTAGAAGGGGTGCTTCTGTTTGGCTTTGTGTTTCATCTTGGCTTTGTGTTTCATCTTGAAGTTGTGTTTCCTTGTGTACCTGAATACACAAATGTTCAGGAGATGTTAATAATCCCCCAGCTGTAGAGTGTTTGAGACAGCAGGGCAAGGTATGAGGACCTTGCACCCATCAGCTCTTCCACAATCCCATACATGATTCAAGTTCCCCAAAACCCTGATGGCAGAAACTTCCAGTTGGTCTCTTGAACTTTGACATCACAGTAGGATTTAAAGTTTATTTTAGGTGCTGTGGGAGGCAATTTGGACAGGTCCTGTTATGCCTCAGCTTCCCTGGGTGAGCAAAAGCCCTTTTCTGTTTCATTAAGGGATTGAGAAGTCCTGTCTCCATGCAAGCAGCGACGTATTCAAACAATACTGCTGAGAATCAGAGAGAAAAGTTCTGTGTCCAGACATAACCGTGTCTAAGTGCCTTGGCACAGCATTATCTTTGGAGCTTAGAACTGCCACCCATCATGCAGGGGAATGAACAGAGGGGAAAGACATAAGCAAGGAACACAGCTTGTAGAGGTGTTATGCGAGAGAATAATGAGGAGGAAGAGGCTGTGCTGGTTCAATGGATGAGAGGCTAATGTGGAAGTGTTCCAAGGAACGGCTCTGGCTAGGCATGGGTTTCCTCTCCCTGCTGTAAAAGTGTACTGGGTTTTCGTGGTACTAATAGGGAGTGGATATCTACGTGCAGAGTACCCATATGGGACTCCTGGTTCTGTGCCTGCCTGTTTTACCATGTCTCATTCCGCCCTATTCCAGCTAAAGGATGGAAGTGAAATTTAGGAAACGTTCTCATGGAAAGAAAGAACGTTATATTATTTCATTCTACATAAGTGGATTCTCACCCCATATAATTTCTGTGGGTTGCCACCACAGTGCTTGGGGATCACAATCCTTCTTGGCTAGAAAAATGGTCCTTGTTGAACTTTCAGCCATTTAGAACATGTTCTAGGTGCACAGAACTTAGACTCTGGTTTGATCCTGCTGTAGAGGCTCGTTTTCCCTGCTATGTGTCCTGGCACTGGGATCATCTCAGCAAAGTCTGTTCCTGGCCCTAGAGAATGGATGTAGGACCTGTTCTGTAGGCCAAGCTGAAGATCCTCTTTCTCTTCTCCCCTGAGCTGAGGCCAGCAACAGCGTTCATGAGAGTCTGCTACAAAGTGTGCCCTAAGTGTCCTGATTGTAGGCTGATCTTTCAGTTGGGTGGGGATATTAATCCAAGGAAATGGCCATGCACCTCCTGGGGAGAAGCAGATGAAGCTCTCTGAGGCTTTACTGATGAGCTTTATCAGTGAGGTTGAGCTGAAAGGATTGGAAAAAGACCTAAGTAGAGGGTCCATGAAAGCAGCTGTTGAAAAGAGATCTTTTGGAGGGAAGATGAAGCAGAGGCAGTGCTTTGGCTGAAGGAAAAGGACTGTGGCAGATGCTTCTCAGCTGGAAAGGGTGGAGTTCTACAAACTCATGTTCTCCTGCTGTAAGTGCGGAGAAGAAAAGCCCGTGCTAGATACAGTGGCTTCAGCTCTGCTGCCATGTTCTCAGCCTCCTCACCACAGTGGGATGTTACTCCATGACAGCAGCATCACTGTCCACAGCTTAGGAGCAGGGTGTGGAGTTTGGAGTTTGTGATACTGATACTCATCAGTACTGGCACGAAGGGAATTAGGTTGTGGGAAACTGAGTCATAGATTATATTCTCTACTTCTGACTCTCACAGCTGATGGCTCACAGACCACTGCTGATCCATGAGAACTCGGAAGATGGCCTGTGAAACAGCAGAGAGAAAAAGGAATACAGCAAACCCACAGATGCCTTCTTGCACAGCCAACATCCTGTTTCTGTCCCGGGAAAAAAGCAGAGGAGGCTTCAGACAGACTGGGACCCGCTGAACACAAGGGCTGGCAGTGAATGGGTCAAGGTACCCTTCTTTGTGGAGAGCATTGGCACCATCTGACTGCAAGGGAGAAAGAAGAGGGATGTGGTGAGGTGCCTGCCAATAACTGAGGGAGCCAGAGGGAGATTCCTGAGAAGTCAAGAAAATATTTTGAAAATGGGGACCCAACCCTGCATGGCAAATGCAGCATGACCCTTCCTAACACAGCATGGGGAAAACAAAGAGCATCCCAGCTGTTTGGACACTTGACACCAGGATCACACTCAGCAGCTCTGTTCTCTGGTGCTGCTTGGAGTTGATGACTGAGGGTCATTTCCAGCATGGGATTTCATGTGTGAAGCCTATTCAGTGTACAGCAACTGCTGAGACTTTCAGAGGGCGACTCAAGTTAAAGGCTGGGAAATGAACACAAGAAACTGTTGCTAGAAACCAAGCTGAAGCACGTGAAGATAATAAAATGGATGTCCAAACTGGGACCTCTTCTGGTGCTGCACAGCGCTGACAAGCTGACCTGGATGTGTCACATCTCTCAGCTTCACAGCTCCTGACACACGGCACCAGCTCTCCCATATGTCAGGAGTCACATTCCCTATTGCTGGAATGCAGCCACCTCTGGAGCAGAACCTAGCAGCTGTTTAAAGAATTGACAGAAACAAACCAGGGACAGGATGCAAAGACACAGCCGAAGTGCTGAGGAAAACAAGGAGGGAAAAATGTCAACCAAGTCCATAGGGTGAGTGTGGTGGTCATAATCAAATGATAAAGAGCATGGCAATTTACCAGGTATCAGCAGAGCTAAAGGAACCACCTGGATGTTTTCTGTTGGCCTGAACCAAACACAGTAACACGGCTTATCTGGGATCCTTCTTTTACATATGGTGACCTGCCATATTCCCTTGTGTTTGTTACAGCTGAGACTGCTGATGTAGACTGATATAGTAGTTTAGCTGATTCTTAGTAGTCCGTGAAGCCATGATAAACTGGAAGAAAGCATAATCTCTTTGTCTTTGGTAGATAAAGAACATGAGATTTAGTTTCTCTCCTCAAGCCTCTCTCACCATTGGTTCAAGCTCTTAACCTGTTTTTGCTTGTCCAGCCCTGCTCCTCAGACTGTCTTGGACACTCAAAGAGGGATAATCTAGAAAATAATCTGGACACATTTTAAAATGCTATCAGAAAAGTCAGGAATGGTTAAAAGCATGAACACCTCTGTGGTTTAGAGGTGCAAGATTTATCTGCTGAGACATGAACCCTGCAAGGGAAGGACCATTTCATGCGAGTCCTGTTCCCCAGCAAACTGCCTAGGCCTCTGCTGTAGAGAAGACATTTCACTGGATCATCAGATAATTCAATTAGAAGTGTTCTCAGGCGTTCTGTGGATCTACTTGTTGATTGGGAGGCATCAGTGTGGTGTTGGTCTGGCACAGCAGAGCTACTCTTACCTCCTTCTCTTCCAGCCCAGTACTGAGCATTCATCTGAGCTAGTCAAGAGTATCTGGACTGGCAGTTATCTCCAGACTCCAGCTTAAAAGGAATTAATTAGAACGAGCCACCAGCTGAATCCACCAAGGAGACTGCTGTGCAGAGACATCCGGGCTTTGTGTGGTAGCACCAATCTGAACAGGCTGGCTCTTGAAAGGAGGTGGCACAGGGGTAGAGGAAGCGGAAGGTTTTGAGGTAGATAATGGAAGAATGAAGAGACAGGAAGCCCTGAGTTCCCACACTGTCATTGCCCCTGCCATTTCAGTCCAGAGAAAGCCCTCTGCTCCCCCCACACAGATTGCCCCTTGCCACCATTGTGTTTGGCTACTTGGAAAGCCATCTACAAGCCTCCCTGCATTGCATTCAGTGTGCAGCCACAGGAACAGCAGCCATCTGGATTCTCTCCAGCTCTCCAGTGAGAGAAAGGGAAAAGTATTTAGTAGTAGCAGAGAAAAGGGGGTAAAAAGAAAAAAAAAAAAAAGGAAAAAGTCAGAAATAATTTTTTGTGGCACACTATGACGCACAGATTCGGGAATGAGGGTTGTGAAAGCTTTTTGTTTAGCTTATTCTTTTCTGGTCTGACAGCTGATAAGTCCCACAGCTCAGAAACATCTGAGAGGACTGGCTGAAGTAAATTCATCTTTCATCTGCCCATCATGCTCCTGAAGTGGAGAGTGACAGAACTGTTTCTCCTCTGTCTGAAAGCTGCTCTCCTTCCTTTTCCCTCTTTCGTGTGCTGTTGTTTGGAGCTTGGGAAAACTGGTTTCCTTCCTGCCTACAGCCTTCTCCCCAGGTTCAGGGCAGCATCCGTCTGCCCTTGCACCTGCTCCCTACAGCTGCGAGCTGCCTCTGCTGAAACCATTTGCACCCGACCAAGCAGCAGGCTGCTGGGGCCCCTCCGGCTTTGCCTTGACTCCTTTCCCTGTCATATTTTCCTTGCTGCTCTTGCAATTAGCATGCTTGTTCGCTGCTCTTCTCGCTAGCACCTTCTGCTTTCCCAGCACACTCCCCTTCTAACCCCCCTCGAGTCCCCGTCTGCTTGCTACAACAGGGCTTCTCAGTGGCAGCTTTCGAGACACAGCTTCTCTTCCTTACTCCATGTCCTGTCCCCAAAGCTGCTGAGTATCCACATCCCAAGGGCAGAGATGTATTCTTTGTGTCCCACTTGTTTAAAATTCCTGTAGCATTTCCCGTGTCTCTTTAGTGGTGCTGGGCCCGCCTGACCAGTGATATAGACGCTTCTCAGTGGGGAGATGCCCCTGATGTCTACCAGCCACTGCCTCCACAGTGGGTCAGAGAAAGCAGATCAACTTCATACCCACCAGTTGGTTGTCACAGCTGAACTGGTGAGGAAAAATGTGTTTGTTTTGCAAATTGTCACCCCAGGTTATCAGTGGTAGCGGGTGGCACACAGGCTGTGGCACCCATGGGGGTTGTGTGCCACACCATTTGGTACGCTACAAGTGTTGCCCTTTCAGGTAAGGCTACATCAAGACCATACTCTCTTGGTAGACCAGCAATTGCCATGGGATGGGAAATCTGAGTGTTGTCATGATATGTGCTGAGATGACAGCAGTGAAGTACAGCAAGGAGCAGTGTCTGAATTTGGGTGACCTGTGTATCTTTCTGTATGTGGTAACAATTCCGTGTCCTCCTTCCTTTGCTAGTGCCCATCCCTAGTGCATTTTTTATTGTGGGGGTAAGTAGCAACCTCTCTGAGGCAGGAACTACCATTTCAGTTGAGGTCATGTCTCATCTAGAATGAGGTGTAGGCTTTTGATAAGGCACTGGCTTTCTAGCCTGTTAGCAGGTGACAGAGGAATATTAAAGGTTGCAAAAGAAGACCGCAAACTACTGAATGGAGATGTTTTATTCCAAATGTGGGGTTCTTTCCCATAGATCGGTGAGAAACAAAATAATGAGAACAATTAACAAAAAAGAGGCTACAAATTATTTGTATTACAAATGGCATTGTATTCTGACATAAATTTTAACAGCAAGGAAAAATATGAATTCTAATTTAAAAAAAACCAAAAACCCCAACCCAAACAAACCACCCTCCTGACTGCTGGGAAATCTTTCTGTGCTTTCTGCAGCAGAAAATCAACGATCTAATTTCACTTGAACTTGACAGGCTGCATCTCCCAAATAAGGCACACCATTGGACACACTTGAAAATGCAAAGTTTTTCTGGCAAACTCCCTCCTTTGCATCACAGGGCTGTCATTTTGGTCTCTGGTGATTTGTTTTCTCATGCATGTGTTTTGCTGAATTAAAACATGCACCTGTTTTGCAAAATGGGACCTCTAACATTTTATTCACTCATCTCTTGTAATAGGCTGCACACAGTGATTTTTTCTGCCATGGGTTCTGCAGTCCTTTGCTCCCACAGCTCCCCAGCTCATCCCTTCCCAGATACAAAACTATGTGTCTGAGTTATGTCTGGCCACCAGCTGGGCCCTAAAGTCTGTGCAAGAAGCTTAACTGAATCCTCCCTGTATCTCATGGCTGGTCTCACAGTATCTGTTTATATTCTGTAAATTAGTGCAATGTGGCCCCTAACCAGGATCCTCACAGTTTTACAAGCAGTTACTCAAGCCTTGCCAGGCCAGTTGAGAACCTGGATGGGATGATAAAAGCTCTCAGCTTAGTGTGCCTGGTGGATCTTTGCAATGCAGCTTGAACAACAGAGGAAAGGAGAGAAAGAAAGAGAAGGAGGGGGTGAGAGAAAGAGTCTCAAGTATTTTGTTGAGTTCCCGGATCTGGTTCAGCACCATTAAGAAAGGGGATATTGAAGAGTGCTTTTCATTCCACCATTTTGCAGTGGGTAATTGCTTTCCACACGGTGCATTGGGTTTTGATGTGAGTCCAGCTGCAGTAACGCAAGTTATGGCAAGGGCTGTTCCAGTGCAAATGTGTTATTTGAGTGTCTCTTTGCTCACACTATGACTAAACAGAAGCAGCTGTGGCCAGAGGGCCATCAGTGCTTTGTATCACACAGTCTGGCATTTAACGGAAAGTTTTCGTGTTTTCAGTTGGAAAAACTTTCTTCCTTCTATTGCTGGAAGTTTTGAAGAAATTAATATTTTGCGTGATGCAAAAGCGTGCCCTGAAAAACAATTGTCCTTTCCAACACAAATACAAGCCTGGCACCATCTCTGCCTCCAGTATGACTTTCACATACTATGAACCTCAGCATGCCCAGGAGCCACCAATGTATGTCAATGAGGGAAGCCACTTGTATATTTCTGGAGGCCATCAGTTTCAAGAAAATGATGTAAAGCAGGAGTAAGGACAGTTTGGAAAAACAAGACTATGTTGATTAGCCAAGGTAAGAAGATCCCATCGGTCTGCAGCTTTATACTCTTCAGGGATGAAAATTCCTTATTACTCGCTATTCAAAATTAGCCTGAAGAAAGCACTGAAGGGGAACAAGGTTGCCTTAGCACTAAAGTGCAATAAATGTCTCTTACCCTGCTTCATTTGGGACTTGCACAAGGTTTTAGCCATCAGCAACAATGAGAAGCTCAGGACTTTGGGTGAGCAGCCCTGACTGACTCCAGGAGAGACAGGCAATTAGGGCAAAGATACGTCTGTGGTAGTTGTAAGATCTGGGGCTGGCTCACAAGGGGCTGGAGCACAAGAAGCAGCAGCCAAATATTTGGGGGGAAGTTTTCTACTGGGCATCTCTTAAAATCTTTTAAAAATTTGTTTTGAGGTTATTTTCAGGCCCTCAGGAGCAAGCTCTTCTTAATGGGGCTGCTTGCAGTCCACGCCAGTTGACAAAGCAAGCAAACAAACAAGCGAATGAATGGAAACATAAAGATGGACCATCTAAATAGTCCCATTTTTATTTATTGCCTTCCTCAGAAAGAAGCAAGGAAACAAGAAAGATCTACTCAATAAAAAACATGGTTCCCCAAAGGTCTCATATTCCTTAATTGCATCTAGAAGCAAGTGACTTTCTCAGGTTTGGTGCAATGAGCCTTTGGGAACCACTGGGGTTAAAACTCAGGATCTTGAATCCAACTTTTATTTCCCCCTTGAAATACTAGACCACACAGCTTTCTGATTATAAGTGTATGGGCACATCTATGCACGTGGAGAGGAAGCTCAGCATCACATAGGTGGTCTGCTCTCTTTCTGAGGGGACACACGTAGTAATAGAGGTGAAAACCATGAGTCACTCAAGAGAAGAAAGATGCTGGTTCTGACAAGCCCATCAGCTGCCTGTAACTCTCACCCTCTGAACTTTATACCTTTCATTTTCAAATGCAATCTGTTTTTTTGACTGGCCTTGATGCTTAAACCATAATTTACCAAGGACTTTCCTTGGTAATTAATTTCACACATTCATTACAGACCATTTGGCTATAAACACATGTGGATTTCCTTTTTAACTCTTCATTTCCTAAGTTTTCAATAGAGAGGTTCCAAAGCTAAACCACAGGAATGGTCTGTGTAGCTCAGGTTTATTAAATCTACCCCACCGTGTCAAGTGTCTACAGTGCATACAATTATTTGGGCTAAACTACAGTTATGAGAGAATTTATTTCACCCAAGGGTAGATTAAGTCTCTAGGTGTTTTGTATCAGAATGGTGATACTCATGTTGCAAAATTAGATGGAAATGCTAAATTCCTAGACTCTCCTCAGATCCCAGTACATTCTCTGGAGTTCATGACTTCCAAAGCCAGGTTCAGTCAACTACTTCCTTTCCACACATACTGCATAATCCAAGTGCATAAGACAACACTAAAAAACCTGTGTAAGTGCCAGAGGTCAAGCTCCTTTGGATCCTCTGTCAGAAGTAAAGCCAAGGTACAATTAACCCTAAGTAGACAGAATGTCTACGTGTGAGAAACAACAGATGGAAACACCTACAGTCAGTTTTACCAGCAACTTTTTTATGCCTTCAGGTAATGAACATTTCAGACTACTCAGGTAAAAACAGACAGGAAAGAGAAGGCAGGGAAAGTTGCTAGTATCTGTCTGTCCATATGCAGTATAAAGAATCCAGCAGGCAAATGCTGAAGACTAGAGAAAGTCCCAAACTCCAAGAGAACTCCTGTGGTTTGTGCCTGAAGGTGATGGAGCCCTGAGGAGTAAAATACTGAAAGATTGAGTCTGACACCTTAGCTGTGAGATGTAACTGTATGAAGAGTTCATCATGTTTCTCAATCTTTCCATTTTGGACACCTACTCTGTAAAATATAGTGATCATAAAGTAGCTCCTTACTGTGGATTGACTATCTATCATGAGATAAAAAACACTGTTTGTTTTTGCTTGTTTATCTTAGTTTTATTTTCTGAGGAAAATGTTGCAATTGTTCACCAGTTTTATCCTAATTAAAGAAGTTTTCACAGGAGGGTTTCTGTGAGGACACGGATGAAAGGAGGCTGCTGTAGTTTGTGAGGTCGGAGTGGATGGCAAGTCTAGAGAGATGGCTCCTACCTCAGCAGAAGATTGAGACACAGGAGGTGCAGACTCTATGAGGGTCTGTCATGGGAGAAAACAAAACCAAAATCAGATCAGAAAAATCTCCTTTTGGAAGTTCTCCACTGGAACCCAACACAGTCTATCCAGTGGGAGCTTTGGGGTCTGGGAAGACAGCTTCCTCCTATTAAAGGATACTCACCAGCCTCCCTTTTATGCTCTGCAGCTGGTGGAGGCCTCAAGCCCAACCCCCTGCCTCTGCCCTTCCTTGTACATTGTGCTCAGAGAGCCCCTCTGGCCATCTCAGATGGTGACTCTTCACCTGCTCTAAATTTCTCTCATACTGGGGGCCCATAACTATCCAAAGCGTATCAGATGGAGACCTTTGAGTAAAGAATTAAGGGAAATGCTAACTTTCTGTACTAATTTAAAGTCCATTGCCTCACTGTCTCTGTGGCTGTTTCTTCCTTAGACAGTCACTTAGAGCTGCTAAGCACTGCGCAAATCTTTTCTTATTTGCCCCTGAACTGGACTGCCAGAGGGTACCTGTCCATCATCGTTACAGACTGACAACAGCACTGCAAAGACCTGAGGATTTCCCAGTGGTTTTGATGGCTTCTGCTGGGCTGACTTGGGCTGTTTGTATGCTGCATTAAAGCTCATTAAATCTATAGCAGCAATTCACCAGGGAGGAGAGATACCAGCCAGCTGTCTAAAACCCAACCTGTAAATATCATGGGGTGTGTTTTGCTTTGCTTTCAGCTGACAGACGAGACAAGTAAAAGGATTTCTTTCCTCAATGTCATTGGAGGAAGAGAAATTCGTTTGGACAATGCATACTATGTAGAAGTCAACCTTTCCCCTCAGCCTGGACAAAGTTTTGTGATAGCCAGAAATCATGTTAACAGCTCCTTCTGCCCCCAGCAGCCACAGACCCCTCCCAGCCACATCTATGAGTCCTCTTGAGAGCCTGCCCTTCTCTCAGGAAGTGTCCCACTGCCTGACAAGCAGATATAAGACAGCATTAAAGAGACAACATATTCTCAGATAAATTGTTCCAAATATAACAAGTCTATTTTTATTAAATTTGACCAAAGGCCTCCCTGCTTTCTAATCAGAGATCCTGATTTGCTGACTCCCCCAGACCTAGCTGCCCTGGCTCACTACAGCTGTATCGTGAGATAGAATTACATTTTCATAATGATTCAAATCTTTTCCCAGGTCCCTAAGTATTTTCACAAGAAGGAGAAAAATAAGGAAAGTAGTTTAAAGAAAAAAAAAAAGAAAAAAGAAAAAGGAAGAAAACCCCTACACACTCTCCTATAAAATCCAGGCTCCAACTCTGAATTGTGTGTGGTCTTTTTTGTCTTTTCTTTTGGCTTCCCTCAAGACATGGCTTATTGCATTGGTCTGGATGCTGTCCTACCAGCACAGCTTGCTGGCCAAGCCCAGATCCCAACAACAAAGTCACCTTGGCAGGTGCCAAAATAAACATCAGCCTCCAGCTACCTGCACCGACTGCTGACGCTTCCATGTGTATCGCAGGCCATGAGGCTGAAAGGAAGCGCCTTTTCCCTCTGCTCCTCTGATCTGTATCAGCTCTCAGCCCTGGTCTTTTCTATTCAGGGGAGCCTTCAGGAGAACTAATTTAAAAGGCTCTTTATTTTGAAAGATGTGAAGTTGTCCAGAGAGAACTGGCTCTGAAATGGACAGAGGCTGAAAACCGTGTGTATGATATGGAGGCTGCATGTACGCAGTCATGGTTCATACCTTCAGCTTCAGCTTCAGCTTTTGGTGCAGCTTTAGCTCGTGTGGGTGTGCATGTGAGTGTGTCCTCATGTACACAGTGTGCAGGGCGTGCACCTGTAGGTTAATTCCAATGGGACTAATTTTTGGTGTCAGGCATATTGCTCACAACTGGAGTAGCTCCTCTGGGAGCCAGTCCAAGGTTTTACGATCACACAATCACTTCCATTGGATTTATAAGGTGCAACTAAAATTAGGAGGCATTCAAATTCATGAGTGATGTAAAAGGGGAAGTTACAGGTCATGCTTAAATTGGTCAGAAAATTACAGGAGTCAAGTAGGGAAGGGGTGCAGTCTGGCCAGCTGCAGGCACTGAAGGGGCAAGGGAAGTGGGGACTGGCAGGAGCACAGGAACATTGCTTTGTTCCCCTTCCTTTTATTAGCTGCAGTGGTTGTTTTTCCACATTCCACCATATAAAACAGACTAGGTCTCAGAGACCTGCTTCAAAGTCAGTTGAAAGGCTGCTAATGACTTGCTTGGGCTCCAGAGCTTGCTCTGCTCAATATGGCTTGTGCTTTTAGATTGTGTGAGTGGGCACACCTGACCAGCTCAGGAGACTTCTCCTGCCTTGGATGCATGCCACACATGCCCAGCTGTGTCTTTCAGTGTCCACTAGAATGGTTTCCCATAAAAGATGAATTAAAACATAAAGATGAGTTAAAACAAAGAAATGCATGGGGCCTGAAGGAGCCCAGTACTTTCTCTGCCTGCAGCACAGTGGATCTATGTAAGGTTCCCAGATTTCAACAAGCAAGGAAAAAACTAAACTTTGGAGATGACTTCCAAAACTTGTACAGATGTTAAAGTACAGAGTATAAATAATTAAAGATAAAACAGAATAAATAACTGTCCAAAAATACAAAATTGAAAAGGGGGAGGAACAAGAAGGGAAGAAATAGTAGTCCTTTTCCCCCAAAGACTTGCAGAACAGCTGACTGAAATGTCAAAGGATACAGGTTTTGGAAGTTGTATTTCAGCTCTGCAAACTTGTTTCTGTGCCTTTTCCTGGTTCAACATCTGTGATCCATATTTCATCCCCACAGTGCTCGTTGGAGGACTTCATTTCCCAAGAGTGGGGAAGGTGACACGTTATGCTTAGAGTCTGTGGGTTCAGATGTTGATTTGAGTTCACAAGGGAAACAGCTTAATTGTTTCAGATGAGCAACAAAGCCCTCAGCTAATGCTGGGCCCAAGCATAATGCTCTAAAAGCAGGTTCAGAAATGCTGGCATGAGTGGATGCTGTTGTATTATTTACACTGGGTTCATGTGTTTTACTGGTTGTTTTAAGCCTTGCTTCCTAAAGAAGCAAAGCCTCTGCTACCCAGCTCTTTCTGTTCATGCATGGCTGTGTGTCCTTGCCATTCCCACGACTTTCTGAGTCCTGGTTTGCCTCCCATCTGTGAGAGAAGCACAACTACCAACAACGTTATGTTCTTAAAAGCTCTGAGAAACTTGGCAGCTGGACACCAGGGCACTCACTGCGGTGCAGGAGGGAGTGTGAGGATGCCTCTTCTCACACACCACAAAGACATTTTGTTTCATCCACAGGGAAAACTGTGATGAGAACTTGCACCTTAAGGCAAGTGATGAAGAGACAAAGTGCACGAAATCAGCACTAGTGTCAGCTCTTACAGAACTGCTGTGAACTGCACGTTGCAGGAGCTACAAGAATATGAGGAAAATGGTCAAGAGGGCACTCTGGGTACTCAGCCCAGTGGGTGAATGGAGGGCTTATGCTCCCAGGCCACCAAAATGGTTTGGAAAGTTTTATTGCAAGCCTGGAAGCAAAACTGACAGGATTTATTTTCTTCCTGGAGAGGTGCAAAAGAGCAAAAGTCCAGAGGCAGTTAACCTGGAGACATTTGAAAAAGATAAATTTGTTGAAACTCAGTATTTCTCTAAATCAAAGGACTTGAGGGAGGGATTTTTCTTTAAAAAGTAAAAAAAAAAAAAATCCATTTTGCCATAACAGTGCAACTATTTGTTTAAAAAAATGAAGGTCTTCTTAACCTGATTTTTACCACACATTTTTCCCCCCCAGCAAAATAGAAAAAAAGGTTAGTGTTTAAATATGTGTTTTAATTTTCTAAAGAATGAAGGAAGAAATAATTCAATGTTTCATGGCAGGAAACCACAACAATTTTAGGGGCAATCAGTTTTCTCCCTGAAATAAAATACAGGATAGAAACATAATAAAATTATCTACCTTTTTCACATAAGAAAGCCCTGAATAACTTCCTGATCAGAATGAACCTACAGCTTTTCTGGTGGAGAGAAAACCCTACAGTAAGTTTTTGCTAGACACTGCTGGGCTTCCCTGCCATCTCACCTTCAGCTCAGAAGCTGCATCCTTCATAAGGAAGTGGAGTCACCCTGGCAGGTGGATGTAGTTAGCTGTAGTCACGTCATAAGCAAGCGTGGTGTGTCTCTAGGGAGCAAAAGGAAGGAGAGTTCATTTCTGAGACAGGAGGCAGCTGGCAGGCAAAATCCAGGAATAGCCACACTGTCTTCTCCAGGAGAAAGTTCAGGCTCTCTCTTTGCTTGGCTCGTTGGGTTTGTTGTTGTTTTTCTTGTCTGAGAGACCAGGAAAGTCCCAGAAGGACACAGAGGAGCTGTGATGAGATGCCAGAGCAAAAAAGCAACGGTATAAAGTCCTGCAGAATGGAGAGGCATTTACAGGGATGTCCAGGTTTTCAGAACTGCACATGAAAGTTTCTGTTTTGGGAGTTGGGTTTTGGGAGCCCGGGCTGGCAGCTGTGCCTCCTGCGTGTGCTGGCGGTTTCATTTCTCTACTTAAACATGGGGTTGTCTGCATTTCTGTAGTGAAAGCTGATATTGCAAGAGAGGAAAAAACAAATCAAACGAGGGAAATGTGTTTCATTTGACAATGGGTCTTCAGAGCCTGAATTCTTTAGAGCTAGGCTCTTGGAGTATAAAAAAAAAGAGAACAGTCCAAGTCTGAGATATGTGCAAAATATAGCTCAAATCTAAAGGCTGTAACTGTGTGAGAAAAGTCAGATGTTAAACAATCACAGTTTTATTCCTCCCAGCAAGACAGCCTGTGCACCTGTAGCCATTATTGTCTCTACTGTATAAAGTGAAAATGAATATCACATTGTATTGAAAACCCTCATGGAATACAATTACTCAACAGGAACTGTCCTAAATCCATCAGCTGTAACTCACTTGTAATTTTGTGGGACTAATGCAGAGAAAGGTTTCTCCATGTATAGTTTGCCCCCAGCCTTTCCCCCTATTAATACATTTCATCCACTTTTGCTTACAATGGCTAAATTGCTTGTAAAAGATTAATTACCTATGGGAAGTGTCTGTCTTGGTCTGTAGGAATGACATTATGCTGAACATTAAATGCTGACACTGTTAAACTCTGCCGGACATGTTTTGATACAATAACTCGGCAGACCACAAGTGAAATGGGTCCCTCATCAATTCACTACCTCATTGTTTTTCTGTCATCAGTAGACTTTGGGATATATTCTTAGCTGACACAGCTCAGAGTTTCATTCATGTAAGCGGAGTAGCTTATTACAGGTTTTTTTTTCCCTGGAAGTTTTGTTGAGTTTCCAGATGCAGAAGGGAATCTTTTTTCAATAGCCTTGACCTGAGATATAGAAGCTGCCATTTTCCAGATAGATATGGGGGCTAGTTGGGAAACTGAGGATCTATCAACTGAATTCAACTTTTTAAGACTAAACATATTTTTCTTGTTGTGTTTCAAAATTATTATTTTGCCACTTTAGGAAGTAGAAAGTGGTTTTGCTTTGGTGGGTAGAAAGGACAAATGAGCTTCTGCATCCTTTTCCCATTGGAAAGGAAAGCAGAAGAGATTTGAAAGAACTGAGGTACAGCAGTATCTCAGTATTAGGTGGAGGAACCTCCTAACAGTGAGAATAATGTTTTTAAAAGCTTAGGAGATTTTAATGTGATTTCTTTCTCCAGTCATCCAGGTTTTACTTACCTATTGTTTTACCTTTCACTTAGAGCAAATCACCAGTTGATTTGCTGACCTCTCAACACTTTCTGTGAAGGCTTGAGCCCTGCAGACCAGCTTTAGCCCACTGAGTTTTGTCTTGTCTCTCTTGCTGCTGATGGTAAGATGCCCATGTGGATCACAGATTGCTTGGCTTACACCTGGGAGCACAGGGTCCACTGCTACACCCGGCCACATGGCTCTGCCTCCAACAGGAGATGGAGGAAAAGATCGTCCAGATACCCCTGTCTTTGTTAGCAGTGTCACATATGGTATGTATCCTTGTCTATGGGGACTCTCCCCACGATGGACCAGAAAACAGCATAGTTTCAGCTGAATAGCTAAACAACAGATCTCTTGAAGCAAAGAGGATCTATATAGCCTCCTCTGAAATACTGAATGACCACTGTATGAGTTAGGAAAACCTGCTTTCAAGATCCAGTTAGCTTCTCCCCCTACAGCTGCATTTCTCGTTACTGTTGCCTATTTCCCACTTGTCACCAAGGCACCGGTGACTGCTCTTGTTCCTCCCCTGCCTGCATGATTCCATGCCCCCAAAATTCCCATCTGCAGCTTGTGTGCCGCATTCACTGCTGACCCCATCCGGGCCCCGCTCCTGTGCCATACTGTCCAGCTGTAACCCTTGGACCTGGTTGGAACTCCTCTGGTCCCCAGTGGGAGCAGATGTGTCTCACCACACCAGAGTGGTAGACACTGTCATGTACTGCTGGGCCCTCTATCACTGTCTGCTGACCTATCCTCAGTGTGTTTGAGGGTTTGCAGGCTCCGTGGTACTTAAATCCAATCCCTCTGACCCTCCCCTTGAGGAGATTATGCTTGGATCTCTTGGCTGTGGATGTACTTGTGTAGAGCAAGGAGTTGAGGAGCAGAGAACATGGTGCATCTTTCAAGGATCAGCATTTTCAGCTGTAAAACCTTTTGTTCTGTAATCTGGGATGTTTCCTAGCAGTCCACATGGAGAAGAAAAGGGGCATTGTCTGGTGAGTGGCTTCATTACTAATCTCTCCTGGATGCATTTTAATTCATTTTAATGACTCTGCCTCCTGTCAGACCTTTCGTTTGTTAAAGGGGTTTGTTAAAGAGATTAACTGCAAGGGGAATACGAACCTCAAAACACTATGTCCCTTTCCCCAACTCCTCCTCCCTTCCCCCCAAGATTAATATTACACTAAAAGGAAGAGAAAAGGTACTTTCTGTGAAACACATTACAAGACTTTTAGGAAGAGAGGGAAGGAGGAGGAGCAATGGAGCGTGCTGGACTCTTTAACCCATGGAGGAGCTGGAAGGTGGCAGTACTGATATGACATTTTTCCAGCTATATTGTTCCCCATCCATGCATCTGTGGAAGCTTTGTGCAAACACAGCTGTTTATTAGGAATGCCAGCTTAGGGAAACAAACCATCTGCTTCAATTTGCTTTTACTCCTGTCTTCTACTCATGTGGGAGTTTGGAATAACCTGCCCCACCCCTTAAAAACACATGTACCATAAAAACCTCTAAGCTGAAGTCCAGGCCTTCAGCCAGCTGAAGGAATGAGAGCTTGGTTTCCCACATCGACTTCCTACCCAGGGATCTCAAAGCCCTTTGCACAGCATGGGAAGTGGCAAGTCAACAGAATCCCTACGTGGAACTGTGAGTTTAATTTCAAAATTCAAGGTCTCAGTAGATGTCCTTGGAGATGCACATTTTATGGGTTTACTAGAGAGATTCCCTCTAATAACTCAAGGAGCTATTTCAGTCCCTCTTGTCATCCATAAGACCTGAAAGGAATTTCTTGATGTCCCTATGAACTCTTAATCTCCCTTAATCTCCTGGTTGAATTGGGCTTCAGAAGTTCTTGAAAAAGATAACAAAATGAAGTACCATGCAACAGCAGAGTGGTGTATCCTGCTCAAGAACATGGCTTTCTTACATACATCTCCAAGTGCTCCTCTAATGTCCAGTTAGCAAATGCAGCAATGGGAGTATGGAATGTAAAATTAATTTTTTATGGAGAACTCTTACAGAGCAGATGGATCACATCCTCATTACCCACTGCAGTGTAAGGACAGAGAGTATTTTCTCTGTTGGCTGCAGAGGCGATTGAGCGAGATCTGGTTGTAGAGGGAAAATAAGATGCATTTCAATAAAGAAATATGCAGGATGTTGCCCTAAGGCAGTGATCATCTGAGTTGCCAGAGGATGGAGGAATATTGCCTAGAGCAGGTTGGATATTGGGCATAATCCAACATAATCATGGTGTTGGGAAAGAGACAAGCGCCATGTCGTGATGGATAAGTGGGACAACTGCCTGTAAGTATGAAGTAATTCTTCCACTCTTACTGCCATTAGTAGGGACTCAATACTGTGTGCAGTTTTGGTTACTGTTTTTCAGGAAAGATGTAAACCAGCTGGAAAGTAACAGGAATGACTGAAGATCAGACGTAGAAAGAAAGATTGAAAGAAGTAGGGTTGTTTAGTCTAGGGAAGAGAAACTGAAGGGGATCTATGATAGATGTCTTTGTGCACACACACACACAAAAAAAAGGAACAAAAGGAACAACCTGCTTTGCCTGTCAATGCAGACAGGGTGAGAGGCAATGGGTTAAAACTGACACAAACAGCTGTAGCGACTTGAGGCGATGTGTCCATCACATGGGGAGATGTGTCCATCAGTACTTCTGGAATCTGAAATGGCACAGGTATAACCATCCTACACTGGAATGACTTTTTCCAGTGACCTTTGGAGGTCTTTGGCAGCCTTGTTTGCTATAATCCTTTGTATTTTCCACATAGTGAGTCCAGGATGTCTGATTTTCCCAATGCTTTTCTAGCTCTAAAGGCTGAACACATTCCTGAAAAAGCACATGAAATGATTGTGGATTGATTTGGGGCGAAACGGTAAATATTCAAGAAACAAACCAAAACCATAAAAAGCCTGATGAAGAAAAAGAAAAAAGCTCCCCATCTATTATATTTTCTTGCTGGATTTTGGGTTTCAGGGACAAATCCATCCTGCCATGGTGCAAGAAAACTCCACGCCCTCATAAAACCAATATAATGAGCAGAACATGGTAGCAAATCCTCCTGGTTTTGTTTTAGTTTGGAAGGCATTAAAGAAAAGTGTTGTGCAGAGGGAATGGAAATGTTGCCCATGTGCCAATTCCACAAGGGCGTGTTCTTCTAGAGCCAGGTATGTCACTCAATGAAAAGCAGTGTTCAGCTCCTGCCATGGTTTGGGGATTAGCCAAAGAGGTTGGAGAGGGTTGGATGGAAGGAGAAAGAAGCCTGGTACTTTTTGCTGCCAACTTTCTGCTTTTTGTCCAGCTTCCCCTACAGAAATGACATCTGAAATGCAAGCTGGCCTCGTTCCCTTATGGAAACCTCAAACCAAATTTAATAGTAGGGGCTTATATTCAAGTGTCCCATAAAGTGTTGTAGAGAATTGTATCATTACTGGAGCATTTTGTGGAGTGGTCCAATCTCTTTAACCTGAAATCTTCCCCACCCTAGAATTTTGGACTAGCCAGAGTGAATTGGACACATCTATTCATTTCTATAGATACTTATTAGTTTGTTTTACTTCACTGCTTTATGTCTTATGAACAGAGCAAGAACCCTTTATTCTAGAGAGTGGCTAAGCAGCGACTACTCCCCACAAGACTCTAAGCTGACATTCATAGCAATGGAAGGAAGAATGATGGTAAGAGAATGGGGAGCCCACACAAAACGTGCCCATGTTTACCCTGCAAGAGAAAGATGGACTCAGCACATTCTTAACTTGGGCTCTGGCAAGCAGAATGGACATGGAACAGGGTGCCTGCTGCTGGACTGGGCTGTAGCTGGATGTAAGTGGCAGTGATTTTAACCTAGTAGGGCAATGGATGCACCTATGTGTGCCAGACAGCTTTGCAAATCACAAGTATTGAAGCACTTTCCCCCTCTCTTGACATCCATAGGATCTGAAAGCAATTTTCTTAAACACCACTCAATCCCTACGGAATCTCACTGCTTTCACCCCTATTATGTGCCACAAGGCTTTCCCACAAGGGTTTAATCTTTTGCTGCCTCAACTGAGAAATCTGTGGAAGCAGAAGGAGCGCAAGACAGACTACAGAGGAAAAAAAACACAAGTCGGGAATTGTTCAGCCTTTTGCCAAGATGCCCTGTATCCCTACAGCTGAGATTCTTCTGAAATTCACTGGTACTAACTAGCATTCATCACTCCAACCCACAGCAATTTACTGGTGGTGATTTTCTGCTTCCAGCTGGTGACCTCCTGACCTCAGAAGTTAAGATAATTTTTATTCATGCTACTGAACTTGGCATCTGAATTTTAATGTTACGTTTTTTTGCCTCCCAGCCCCTTCTGTTTTCCTGGTAGGGGCTTAGAGCTTGTGCAATAATTCCTGGAGGAAGGGAGAAGTAATATGCCACCCCCAAAGCATGTCAGCAGAACGTGGTAAGAGGACTCCTTGTGGTAGTGCGAGCCTTGTATTGTGAGGTGAGTGTTGTGTTGTTGGGAGACAACACTCTTTGGCCAGCTCAGTTGTCTGACATCAGTTATGGGTCACGCAGTGTGGAAGAGAAGGGACCATGTACAGATGCTCAGCAGGCACTAAGAAAAAGTTACAATAAAAGATGGAAATGCCATCAATGGGACAATCAGTGGGAAGACAATGGGATATATTTTGAATTAACTCTTCCAATATGCTCATTCAGCCCATTCCAGTTCAGGGAACGGCTAACATCAGAGGGAGTTTGGTGGCCAACATACCATCATTTTGGCTCTGGGTAGCAAACCCCAGGGACACTCAGGCACTCAGTGTAATGGGAGTTAGATGACTAAATGTCTTTGCTGACCCCCAGCTGGGTGTATCCACATTCTATATTGGCTCAATGTCATCCTAAAGTCCTCTGAAAATACTAGGAAAAAGGAACCAACATTTTTCCATGGACTTTTTGTCACTCATCTTCTGTTCTGCCTTACCCTTATTTGCAGTCCTTTTGTGTAAGGTCTTAATCACAGAAGATAAAGTCAGAAAGAAACTTAGGAACTCCCATTGAGAAATATATGGCTGAATATATTTCCATTTATTTATCCAATACCTGGTAATGAGGCTGGGGATGGATACCTACTGGAGTGTCACGGCAGATATTGTCACCATCACACCAAGATAATATGAAACTGCTCTTTTGTCACTGTTGTTCTCTATTTAATACATTTGTATTTTTTATTAATTGCTGTGATACTCTTTAGAGCCCAGAGCTCCTACTTGGGCATGTCACCCTGTTTCTGGAACCCAGAGCAAAGGTGTTGATCCTGGCTTTTTTTTTTTTTTGGGTGTAACAAAACATAAGAATTTGGGTCTATGACAACCTCCTCTCTCTCCGGAGGTGTCCACCACCAGTGAGATCTGTTCACTGCACTTGCCCAGCCACAAGTGATATTCAAGACCA
Organism: Corvus brachyrhynchos; assembly: GCF_000691975.1. Lineage (NCBI taxonomy): Eukaryota > Metazoa > Chordata > Aves > Passeriformes > Corvidae > Corvus > Corvus brachyrhynchos. Next base: position 293,539 of record NW_008236764.1, read on the forward strand.
GTGCTTTCTGAATTCAGCAGTTATTCGTGAAAACAAAAAACTGAGCAACAACAGCAACATTTACTAATTTGTTTTTCACACTAAACAGAAGTTTCCTTTTCTACATTAAAGTGTGGAATCTCTGAAGCTGTGAATCTGAAATGAAAACCTCCATCTGTGTCTCCGTGTGTTCCCCTGGCCTCTCTACTCTGCTCCAGGGTAGCTGAATATCAGAACAGATCAACACTGGCAAGAGAAATTAGTGCCTCACTTGCCCACAGTGTTCGGATGGGGATCATCCAAATTTTGCCAATACTGGTGTTAAATCAAGACTAGAACAAATAAATAGGCAAACCCAGGTCTCTGCTGGGAAAGCAGAGTAAACTGGCCCTGGCAACACCTTCAGAAATTTTCATACTCACTGATGGTATCCCTGGTTTATTAATTGCCCAAAACATTTCCTTCACTGTAGATGTGTCTGCTGGCCAAAGTCAAGAACTGAACCAGGGATGATCAGGGCTACCAGTGTGGCTCGTCATATGGTGAAGGAAGAGCCAAGCTAGAACTGAGACTGAATGGTAATCTAGCAAAAGACCCTCACAAAAGTTTCTGAAAGTTAACAGTGTGGTCAACCCTTCCCCATAAGTTTTTCTCTCTTGTCCTCCTTTTGTTGCCTGCAGGAATCCTCTGAATTTCCATTTTGAAAATTGCTAGCTTTGGACATGCTTTGTTATTGACTTCCATCTGGTGCTGTCATTTAAGCTGGAGCTAAACGGGTTGTCACACGCTCAGAGATCAGCATAAATGCCCTGGCATCAAAGGTTCACAGCCACAAAGGACCAGGCTGCTTCTGAAAAGACTCGAGGATCAAGTCCATTGCAACGCAAATGTGGCCGATTCCCTAGCTGGTGTTTTGTTTCTGTCTGGGCTTAGAGAGGGGAGGCTGAGGACAAGAAAGGAAATGTTCTGTGGGAAGATGATCTGGCATTTTTTCTCATTCTCCCCACTCACGCATTCCAGAGAGTTATACACCAGATAAGCAGCAAGCACTGTTTGGCTGGCTAACTTCTACACAAGCATTATGGACCATCTGGGGACTTATAAAGCCTGCAGGATATAAGCAGAGGTTGTGCTGGAAGTAGAGTCTGAGCTGGTATCCTATGTCTAAATACCAACACAGCTGCTTAGAGCAGGAAAGGGGAACCCTCCAAAGGAACAGCGGCAGGGGCTCTTCTTTATGAAGGATATTACTCTCGAGTAATTGAATTGGTTGTGACTCCTCATTTGAGCCCATGAAACAAGATTCCCTCTAACAGAAGGAGCTGCGGGGGGTACAGCAACAGACCCAAAAGGCTCTTATTATTAGTATATTACCATCACCATGATTATCATGATCATGATTATGATTGTCATCATTGCTGTTATTACTTTGTTTCTTAAAGACCCTCTGAAAGCATTTATTTTTGTGTTTTAAGACACATAAGTTCTAGCCCTGGAACAGAATCATTGCGCTTCAGAAGAAGAGAGGATTGAAAGACAGCATATTCATGCACTCTGAGGAGAACCAGCTTGCTGGCTTTCAGCACACGCCAGTGTTACAGGGACAGGAATGCTGTGGATACCATTTCTCATGAGCTTTTAACAGGTGAACCAGGCTGAGCGTGGGGGAGGAGTCTCCCCTGAAAACAAACACGTATCTGAGCTTTTTATGAACAAGAGATATACTCGGGGCTCTGGGGTGGAGTGAGCTTGATCTAAAACAAACAGAGTCTTTAGTCACGTCTGAAGACCTTGTTAAAATTCTTTCTGCTTGCAAATCCCTCTGATAGTAAGGAAGCACGCTTACCTCCAATATGACCCTGGGCTGGGGTTTTGCCAAGGGTGAATTTGCCCCTCAGTGACTGTTTTCTGAATCCTAAGCACATACTGGCTTTTAAAAGGCCTTTTCCCAAAACACCAGACTCTACTTTGCTCCAGCTGTTCAGCTTCATGCTGCAGCCCAGCCTCCCCCAAAGGCTGTTCTTCGCCCATGTCACTCACCCAAATGCTGCAGCCTAACACCATTTGTAAATTAACGCAGTGCCTACAAAGCATCCCAATGATAGCTGAGGGCTCCCCATGCCACGTGCTTTGTAAGAACAAAGCACAACAATTCGCTGACTTAAAGAAGTTTCAGACAAGGAAAGAGAGGAAGGGGTCCAGGAGTATGAAGGGAGGCTCCCAAGATTACTTGAATAACCAAATACTGCTCTTCTCCCAGCCTGCTGATCTTTAGCCCATACCTTTCTCCCCTCAGTTAACAACTGTATTAGAGAGAAGTTATTCAACCTGTTCATGCAGATGATTGGCATCACAAGAACTAGTGTAAGTTTTACAAGCAGTCTGCTTTTAACTTGAACAAGGTGCTTGGTATGTCTCGTATACCCTGAAACCACTGGGGTTCAGGTGAAACTACATGACACACTGAATAACCTTCTGCTTTCTTTTGTTCTTCATAAACGTTGAGTGATTTTTTCAACAGAGACATGTCTCAAGTTCCAGGGAAACCCTCAGCCAAGAGGGGATGAAAAAGAAGTATCAGTCATCCATCATATCATTTCCAAGTAATACTCCAAAAGTAAACATTGCAGGGCATACGTCTTTGAGGACAGATTTCCAAACACCTAATGTGAGAGATCCAGCTATACCCAATGCCAGCTCACTTCAGACATGGATTTTGCAGAATGGTTTTAGAGGGAGTGCAGAATTTGGTCTCCCTGCCTCACCAAAATACTTATGGGTTAGGGCTATTGTAAGTTTTTGGAAAGTACTTCAAAAGGCACTTTAGTTGAAGAAATAATTATTATATAAGTTACAGCTGAGCATTTATAGGATAATTGCCTTTCCAGAAGTGTACCTCTACAACACCCTGGCATTGATGTTTTCAATTCCAGGGTGAAGACCAAAAATAAATGAGATCAGCAG
>NW_008236764.1:296620-302332 GCF_000691975.1 Corvus brachyrhynchos
GCAGGAAATCCATATTCATTTCAAGTTCGTTTAGCTACCCCAGGATACAAAAACAAAGTCTTTTGCAGTCAAAGACAGAAGATCATTATAATAAGAAAAATATGGACTAGATGAAGGTAAGTGATTAGGTATGTTTGAGCAACCATGGGCTTTTCAGGAGGAAATCAGTCCAGATCTTGTTTTTATTTGCAACTTCCACATTCAAATAAAAATTATCCTTCTATATAAATGAATTAAAAAGAGCTTCTGCAACTTATTTGGGTAAAGGATCACAAATAAAAGAGGAGTTGGTCCAAAGGTAGAAAGATTGGGGTCATCATATAAATCAAAAGGAAAGTATAAAACCATGTGGCTAAAGATTTTTCTTCAGTAATTTCCTCAACTGGTCTTTGAATCCATCAAGAGCTGTTCAGTAGGAAGACACAAAAGGTGGCTCAGGAAGTCCACAATCCTGAAATATCAGGGGCCTGAGCTAGTGTTCTAGGAAGGTGTCTGTACATGTTTGCTCTCTTGTGACTCTTCCTTGGGTTTCTTCATCTGTTGGAGAGTAGTCCATAGCTGGCACTGGAGACCTTCTGCCATTCTCACAAAAAAGCCCTCTTAGGCTCTGTATATTGGTTCTATCCTCAACTCTGGCTTCCTCACCTCAACTCTGAATCCTCTTGCTTACATTTCAGCTTCTTCAGAGTTGTTGCAAGTGGAGACATTCAACAGAGAACCCACCAAACAGAGCCACATGGGCCAGGATGCCAATAACTGCTTCTCCTCAGTGCAGTGGAAGCCAAGAACATGTCCTTAATACCTATAAGAAATGCAAAATGGGGAGTAGGTGTCACCGGTCCCAAGAAACGCACTGAAGAATTCAAGATTTCATGGTGTGCAGAAATGATATTCTAGAATGGTGCCAGGTAGTTGCAGCTGTCACAGGATTGTCAAAATCTTCAGAATACTTTTTGTGCATCCAGAGCATTCTCAGAGCAAATCTTATTTATCCTTTACCTGCTGAGAGGGAGCAAGAGCTCTGCTTGGAGGTTTTGTTTGGGTGGCGGTTCTTTAACCAAACATGGGGGCTGGTGTGCTCCTGATAAGGTAGAGCTCTTCTTTGGCAAGCTTATTTTGCTCCAGAGAAAAATCACTGCCCTTGTCTGGATGGAAGGATGGAGGATTAGGAGAGTTTATGAAGGATGAGGGTGAGAAGGTGGTGTAATTCTTGTTACGCAGATGGGGAAAGGCTCTCGTCTCCAGATGGACACCCCTGAGAATCAGATAAGCCATTTAGTGCACTTGTTGGCTCCTCATCCATTTAAACTGCTTTGCAGCTGGGTGCTTCTCCCAAGAACTGTGGAGAAGCAATGTACGGGGAGAGGTCAATGCCATAAGTTCAATGAGGTGGAAGATCTACTCCCCACCCATAACTGGGCCTTCATCTCAGAAAGAAATGCAAGGATTTAAAATGTTCATTAGGCAGAGGGGAGTGTGGGGGTGGTTTTGCTTGGAGGTAGCGGCACAACAGCTTGGGAGAGTTTCTCAGGGTCTGTTCTGCAAACAGGTGGTTGAAATACCCTCTTAGCTCAAGTTTCAGGGGGATCTGGTGTTTTGAGGTGGAGGCAAGCTAAAAAACAGCTACAAAGTCTTCCTTCTGGGCAGCAGATTTCACACATCAGTGGCAGCAGTACCTGCTGTTTCTATTTTCAGAGTCAGACAGACCCAGAGGAGTTACTCCTCCATTACCTCGGTTCTGTCTTCAGGCAGAAATCCTGTGAGAAAGAGCAGAGTTTGACAAAAAAGACAAAGGAAGCTGGCAAGTACAGTTGTGCCCTGGGCCCGGGAGCATCCACACCATCACACATGTCCACCACAGATACTACAGGTACTCCACGTGTTTTGTCTTGGTCTTGAAATGTTAGAACACAAACAGCATCTCAAGCAATCACCTAGGGATGCTACCTGATTCCTATAATCAACAAGCAAAGTATTGTTTGAAAGCAGGAGGTCTGAGAAAACTTGTAGACTCCAAAGTTTAGGGTCAGCAAGTGGCTGCTTAGACTGAGCAAGCAAGGGAAAGATGGACTGATAAACAGTCCATTAGAGTGGAAGCTGACAGTTTTGTGTTCTGTTTTCTGTCCCTGCGAATCACGTCAACCCACCGACATGATGTTTCCTCTCATTTTGAAGTGGGGAGAAGGCTCCTGGGATCACAGGGGCTTTGAAGGTCAAAGCCATTGTTCTACTGGATGTTGCACTTACTAATATCTTGATGGGAGCTTAACAACATTATGTTGATTTTCCCCCAACTCACTTTCCTTTTCTTCGAGCGTTTCTGCAGCTTTAAAAAGGAAACATTAAAAAAAAAAAGCTGCTTCATATGCATGAACAATCACTTTCAAATGCCAGATCTCAGTCCAGAGCCTGCTGGAAAGGAGTCAAGCTCTAAGGAGTCTGTTTTCATATATTTTCTCTTATCAGTCCCTATCACAGATCGGGGTTTGTGGTTTTACAGCTGATGGCAGGTTGCCTGCATATCTCAGGGCTGAAATGCAAAAGTAAGCCAAGCATGAAGACAGTATCAGCTTGACGCTACATGCCTTTCTAGGGCTATTAGATAAGAGATAGTGTTTGTACAGAGCAAACCTGTTACCTCAAGAAAACAAAGCTGCTTTTAAATGTGGCTTGCCTTAACTTTCTTCTTAAACAACTCAGCAAAGTATGTAAGTCAAAGAAATGGACGGACAGATCATCAGCTCTATACCACTGACCCCAGTGCAGCAGGAACAAGCTGAAAATATGGTCTAGGGCTGAGCCACTCTGTATACCACCACAACATGTGTCATCTGAGGGACTCAGTACCAGCCTGTAGAAAATCAGCCTCCATTTGATCTTCAGCCAAAAGACCTTTTAACAGTGAAGCATTTCCAGAAGGTGCTCTTGATGTCAGTCCCAGTGCATGTGTGTGTGTCAGATATTCTGGGCACTCTGTGTGAGGAGTACACACAGTGGTCCTTGTTCCTTGATGGAACTGAGAACACTGTTGCTCCATCCAGACCCCTATGCCTGGTTTCCCTCCTGTGGAAATGGTGGCACTGGACTTGCAGTGAGGACTGATGCACACACACATCTCTCTCCAAACCTCATAGTCCAGATTTGTCTGGGCATGCTTTCGCATGCCCCCATTTAATATAGTCTGAGTACACTTCTGTTCTGAACCACCCTTTCAGAGAGTCCCTCTCCTTATTCCTTAAACCATTCACTCTAGACAACACAGAGACCTCCAAAATACAAGAGATTTTGTTCATGATGTATCAACTGCTTGGTAAATTGCAGTTTTTTCTTTACCACAGTTTGCTACTGTTTTACGAGTTGTCCTATTCCACTAAACCACAGGAGTTTTCTCTTATCCCAAGTGTGCCCAATTCTATGGGAAAAATTGGATTCTATGTTCTTTTGCATGTCTCCACACTTGCCCAAGAGAGATCACCTTTGAGGCTGTAAATATGGACCCGGTACATCCAGGGAAAAGGTAGTTTGTGACCAGTCATAAAACTTTCTGCTGAAAGGTGAATTTAATGAACTGGTGTTTGCTGAGGAGTCAAAATTTCCCAACTACCCCATTCTTTAAACCTAATTGTATATGTGCTACTCCAGCCACAAATGCCCCCCAGAAACCTGTTCTTAAAATGCATTGGGGTAAGTCTCCTTTTGTATGATTTTTCAGCTGGTCTGGATATGATCTTATATTAGTATTTATCAGCACAAAATTTCAACATAAGTTGAACTTAAGAAACCTTACCCAATGTACTCTTGTACTGCAAAAAATCTCTCTGCAGAGAAAGATAAACTTTACAGATTAAGACTGACTGATATGAACAAAAGCTCTTGGAAGGTAAGTCAAGTCATTTGGCAAAGCAGGCGATGAGTTAAAACACTCAGCCCCGAGTCTCTCAACCTGGTGTAAGGTGAAGCTATTGGATGCTGAACGTCTGAACTGACACCAACCAAGAATGTGGGCACTATGCTTGATCCTGAATTTGGCTTATAATGTGAAAAGTGTCTTAAGAGTTTAAACTCTTAAGTTGGCATGGCTCTGTTGTACTAAGCTCTCAGGTCCTCCATCAGAGTTAAGGTGGTTTAAGAATTTAGGGTCTTAAAAGCAGCATGATCTGCTAAACTGCTTTCAAGATTTAGAAGGACTTAATTCTTTATACCAGTTTAATATCTTAAAGTGGCTGAGCCACTTTTGCTGGCTTAAAAAGTTATCAGAGTTGAGGCTAGGTGACATTGGAGGGACTCTGTTGTGCAGAGGATTGGATCAGACCAGTGCGGTGTGGCCTTCTGGCTTCCCAGTCTGAATCTGAGGTATGTTTTTCAAGGTCATTGCTCAAACAATTCCAAGCAGTTGGCAAATAGAGACTGGGACTGTTTGCCAGTCAAATCTAGTTCAAGTATTCTCTGAGTCAATATCCAGCCATTGTGTTACTTATTTGTTCTTCTAATCTTCCAAATCCCCCATAAAACCTATATATTTTTGCTCTGCCCTCCTCTTCTTACTTTCCATTACAGCATGTCTGCCATTTCTGGAGCTCCTTGAAAATCCATGCCAAGTTTTCTATTGATGCCAGGTTTGTGTCCCAGCCCTATGCTTTCCTCTAGGAGATACTGCCATTTTTTACTCGCCTTTGTACTCTGGCAACAGGATCTCAGCTTTAGGGTCTGGTGACAGTAAAAAAGTGGTGAGCATAGGGTGCTTAAAGCAGGAGCATCTGAGAGCTTCTTCCAGAGCTTTTCTCCCTGTGTCTGTCCACCAGGTCATTTGTACGTCCCTCCTGCGGAAACCAGCGTGACATGGTACTCCCGATTCATTTAAACATGAGATTGTCTCCAGTCATGATTGGCACCAGAAGGGAGGTCATTCAGTCCAAAACAGCCCTTTCCTCCCTCTCTATTTGACAAATTACCAACTAGGCAATGGCTTAAATATCCAGCTCTTGGCATTCCAGTCTTCCTGTGGCAATGAGTCCCGCTGTCCCATGAACACAAAACATTCTTTTCATTAAAATGGAGTTTGTCACTCTTCTGTTCTTCTGTCTGAGCCTTCCCTTATCATGAGAAAAGGAGACACATTGTCTCATGTTTGTCCCCACATTGAAAAAGTAGTACCATAATTCATTTCTTCTTTGTGATAGGCAACACTATTCACTTTCCTTTTGTGTGATTGCTGTGAGATCCAGGTGTTCTCAGCATTTTCAAACTGATGTCTAGACATGGAAATAAAAGCCCCAGGTTAGGTATCTTGGAAATTTAGGCCACAACTCTACTCTCCAGAAAATCTCCTAAATGTACTGTAATTATATTTGTCATAAAACTTATATTTCAGACAACTTTAGCTCATCTGTCCTGATACTTAGAGTAGATGTATTCTTCAAATAATGCACACATGTATTTGCATGCATCAGAATAATGAGGAATTATTTTCATCTCAGCCAGCTAAAATCAGATGCTACCTTTTTTTAGCAAGTCAGTGGAAAACAGCATTTTGTTTTCTGTAGATATCTCCAGGTAGGATAAATTGCTTCCAGATGTGCTCAGCCTAGGCTAGAAGCCTGATTTTTATTTGTTAAACTGGAGGAGAAGAAACCTATCCCAGAGGCACTCTGCCTCTGGGGGAAGGGAAAAAACATGACCTTCTGTTGGTCAGTCTGGGATGTCCCAGTTCAG
>NW_008236764.1:302377-309200 GCF_000691975.1 Corvus brachyrhynchos
CAGGTGTTTTTTGGGGATGGTCCTTAAGGCTGTGTGAAACACCATGAGCACCTCTGCATAGGGCTCTGACATAAAGCTTTACCTGGATCAAGAATAAAGAAAAATAATTGGTAAAATACTGTAAAATGTGTCTTTGATACTTGCTTAATTATCACTGGGAGTTGTTTATTGGCTCTGGAAACAAGAAGAATAGGCTGTTGAGGTCAGTCAACTGTGTATCCCCTCCCTGTCCCAAGCTATGGTCATGGTCCCTGAATCCATTGTCACATGGTTTCCTCTGCCCTGAACACACTGACAAATTGTCCAAATTGCAGCTCTCTAAAGAATAGCCAACCACCGGATCTTCTTTCAGGGAAAACAAAACAAACTCTGCCTTTTTTGTTTTATTGTAATCAGAGGCTCCCTTTTTAATCATTCCAGTTTCTAGTCACATGGAACATGAACTGCCTAAGAGAGCTTGAGGAGAGAGGGAGCATGAGAGAAAGGAGGGGAGCTTAGACAAAAGCTTCCTCACTGGGGACGGGAAAGCTCCAGAGCCAGGCAGTGGAACAGGAGTCTTTTGCCTTGAGGCCAGGGATTTGAATGCTGCAGTGAGTGGCTTTGGGAAGTTGCGCCCTTAAGACTGAGGAGAATACAGGATGGATTACATCTGCCCTTATACTCCAGCTGGGTCCAGTCTCTATGTCTTAGTCCAGTTACCTACCTTGAGGTGCTGGAACACAGTTCTGGGTTTCAGTCATCATCTCCATAAAACTTCCCAGTTTGCCACTGCTGGGTGACTTCCCTGCAGATGTAACACAGATTTTAACAGTACCTGTGAGAAGGGAATGGGGAAGAACACACAGGTTTCAGAATAAACTCCAGACTTTCTTGAAGTCTGGAAATTTCGTTTCCTTTGTCTTTCCTCAATATAAAGAATTCCTTCCCTTATCCTCAGGGGTAGTCAAATCCTGGGGTCAAAACCTTGCTCCACATGAATCAGTTTTTCTGGAATGCCCTTGGAATTTCACACATTCTTCTTAAAGGCTGAGCAAGTTTTGCAACCATACTGAAATTAAGGGCTTCCTAAGGATGGAAGGCCCTATCCAAAACTTGATGGACATGTGTGAGAGGTAAGTCTGAGGTAGCTACTGGTCTTTTGTAGCACGATCTCTATAGAGAATGGGATCTAATGAAAATATTTGTGAAAAGTCAGAGAACTGAAGAACAGAAAAAGCTTATTTTGATGCTTTTTCCTACTTGAAATCACTGTCTTATACATGTGACTGTATGCTTAAAACCTCCTTTGTTCTAGCCTTCATCTTGAGCCTGCTAACCACTTTCTGTACATCAATGCCCTGGAGCTGAAAAATTATTCTCATTTCCTTCAGCAAAGTCCCAAATTCATGTAAGTCACTGCGTGCAGCCAAAGATTTCTGCCATGCCAGCACAGGACCTCACTTGAACAATGCCTCAGGTCCCTTCTCTGAGCCAAGGAGCTTGTGCTAGCCATATTTAGCAGCTACCAGGAAGGCTTTACCTTTGGTTTTTACTCCTCACAGCTTCCCATTTAGCCTGTGCGCCTGACAAATGCTTGTGAAGCTTCTTTAGGCCTGCAGACGAGATCCATCTGTGACCTGTCATGGATGGAGGCGTCACCTGGGGACTCAGTCCCTTCCCTCTGTTCACATATGCGAAAATGCCTTTCCTTCCATACATGCAGGAAACAACATCGCTCTAGCACTGGAGAGGTCACATAGCCAGGACACCAGGGCAAAGATGGTTACTGCCCAGAAGACTTTTCAGGCTGATGATCTGGAAGACATCTCTCTCACCAGTTTATCTAGCCCTGTGCTTAGCATGGGATGTAATATTTTATGTTCACTTGGGCTGGGACCAGGGATGTCATCCCATGGCTCCAAATGACAGCAAATCCACCCTGTCCCTTGGGATGCAGCTCTCCCTGCACTGCATTACTCTTCTGCACAAAAACGCATGGCTTATTTCCTCTGTGGGTTTTTCTGATTTCCAAGTTGCAGCTCATGGATTCTCTCATGCCTCTGGCTGCTACATCAAAGATTCATTTTATATCAGAGTTTTTCAGTCCATGAGTCCCCTGATCACTTATTAACCTGTTAGTCCTTATGCCATCTCACAAATCGCTCTCCTTTCCTCTTTCACTGGTAAGCACGGTTTGCCAGGCTATAAATCTTTCTGGCAGCTCTTTGAGCTTCCTCCAGGTTTTCTTTTTAAAGTGCCAGCTCCAGGACTGGACATAGGATTTTATTCTCACATGTTTGCCAGAGTTTGGTTTCACAAACTCATTTGTGAATACATCTCTTTCTGTTTATTTCTGCCAGTTCTTGATGACAAAAGGAAGAGGGAGAAGGAAAATGATAACGTATGATGTTTCTTTTAACTATGTGATCCTAACATGGAGAAATCTTTCATGGTTTTCTGGGGACCACCCAGATTATTTTTGTAACACCAGCCAGCAGTTACCATCTCATATTTTGAGACTTAACAGCAGATGTCCAGAAGGAAGCTATTTTTGAAAAGCATCAGCACCAGTGCCATCTTTTTCTTCTGCCCTGGCGAAAAGAAAGGCTGACCACGCTGAGCAAGGTGGGGCTGAAATGCCCAGGTTGAAAACCCTGCCATGGTTTTCATTGTGGAATGTCTCTTCCAGCCCTTGTGAACTGGGAAAAGGCTCCATTGACGTCTGTGCTTGGATGCACCATACCTTGGTCAGGGATGAATTTGCCAAGCCTCTGTGTAGGCATGTGCCCACTCCTGCTCCAGAGATTGCCATGGGGCCACCGTGGTGGGTCACCCCAGTGTTTTCTCTAGTCTCTGGGGAGTGAGTCTTTTCACCTACCAGAACCTTTTAGGAGACAACATTAAAAAAACGCCAGCAAGCTCATAAGGCTAGGCTCGGCTGAGGACAGCAGTCAAGGCTCACACGTGGCAGGGAGGAGACTGTTTGCTTTAGAAATTTTATTTTTTTTTTTACTTGAAAAGAAAAGAGAATTGGAAATGTTTCCAACAATCTCCATTTCTCCCTCTCATATGTATACATATCTATATGTATATCTATGTATTTGAAAAACGCAACCCACAACTTTTGGTTTAAATTTGATCTGACAATATCCCTTTAACATGAAAATCCAAAACCGTAATTGATACCCCAGTTGGACATTATCATAGATTATTTCCTGTCTGTGTTTTGACTGTCCTGGTCGAATGGCTTCCAAGCCTAACACAGAGTCAATGAAGAGAAACAACCCTCAGCTACTATTATTCCTCTTACTCATTCTACCAAAATAATAAAAATAATGAAACCACAGCCTGCCTTGAACAGTAAAGATCTCTTAAAAGCCCTTCCTAAGCTGTGCCTTGATGTATCTTGCATATCTTAGGGAAAAAAATGAAGTTGGTAGGTTGGAGGGAGGAATTACCAGTGATGTTCCTTGGCTCGGCTTGTGTCTGCACTGTTCATATAGCACTGCTTTGGGTGCAGATGTGAGCACCAGGAGCTCCCTGTCCCACCCAGGGCTGGCCACCTAGCTGCCGTGTGCGGGTGGCCGTCTCTGCAGCCCCGTGGTTCTGCTCTGGTGACAGCAAACCTGCTCTTCAGGGGAGCTGGGCAGGGACTTGCCAAGGAGACTGATGCGCTTCCCCTCCCAGCTCTCAGTGTGGGCAAACATGGTGGGTAAGTATTGAGGCACAAACCCCAGAGAATGCTAGACAGCCACAGTGCCAAAACTGAGCTAGGTGATATTTTTCATCTAAGGCTTTTTATACCAGGAGGAAGAAAAAAAAAAAAAAATTCCCCGCCTGATTTAGTGGTAGCAAAATGTTTTATGAATTCATGCCTTTTCCCCTGAGCAGTTCATTTAGACAGGGAAAAAGCACCCAATAATAATACCAAAGCCCCTTCCCGTCCAATCATTTCATTCCATTAGGTTGGAAAATAAATGTTTTCCATTATTTGCCTTGGAAATAGGTCTTAATTTAAAAATAAATTAGTTAATTTACCTTTCTGTATTTTTGCATGTGTTTAAAGATGGCTAACGCTGAATTTAAAACGTCAATATAAAAATGCCTATTTGTTTTCACTCTCATTTTGTAAAAATCTTCTTAAAAATTCATTTAAGTGGAAAAGAAAATCTCTCCCCCCCTCACTTCACTTGCTTTGTTTTATCAATCTGAAAAAATAAAAGCCAAGAAAGCAGAAAGGGAAAAGTCAAATACAATCTAAATCTCCTCAGCTATGGTGAAGCCTGTCTAGGAGGCTTCCAATGGAATCTCTGAGCAATGTGACTTTCCCCAGCTCCCTCTGGCACCTTTGCTCTTCTGGCCTTGGACCAGTCCCTTCCTGTCTCCTGGGCACGGCTGTCTCAGCTGAACTGCTCAGGAGCTGCACCCAGCCGTTCCTGATCCTAGTTTGGTTCCGAAGGCAAAGCACAAGAAATGAGAGAGTCAAGGAACAGAGGAACTTTGGAACATGGATAAAAAATGGATCAGTTCTGATTGGTTCACTCCAGCAACTTCATAGATTAATTCCTGTTTTCAAGGGAGATACAAGCACTACTGCTCTCCAGTGAGATACTCAGCTCTTTCCTTTTTTCAGTGTCAGACTTAGGTTTCTAAATTACTTTCAAATTATCTTGAGAGTATTGCTTAGGTGTGATATGGAGGCCAAGATTTTGCTCAGTAAAGAACATCTCTTCAAACTGGGAGGCGAAAACAATACAAACTGAACAGATTTTTTTTTTGTTTCAGTGTGGTCGGAAGGGACAGGAGCTGCCCCACTCTGATACCACTCAGATGCTTGGCTGTGATTTCATGATCTGGAAAAACTGAGCAACTATCTTAAACCAGAGCAGCTTTTAATTCAAGGGATCTTGAGGCACACCAAAATACACATTAAGCAGTTTTTCTGTACAGTTTTGCATATGCCCTATCAAGCCAACCCGAGAACATTCAGGTGAGGAAGTCCTAGCCAGAGTTTTGTACAGTAGTTTCAGCTGCTGCATGTTAGTTTCTTTGGATTCTTCTCCCTTTCTTTCAGGAGAGGCTCTTCTTAGGAACCAGGTCACAGTCAATGGGCCTAAAACCAAAAAGCCACATTCACATTTGGTGAAACACCAAGGTAACGATGTTAGAGCTGGTAGAACTGGTCCCCAAGAACTTAAAAGTGGGGAAAACCTCTTGGAGATTGTTGAGCTTGTTATCCCTCATGGGAATGATCAGCAATGACCAAGCAGGAGAAATCTCAGGACAGCAGAATGAAAGGGAAAAATGTTTTCAAGTCTCATAATCTTAAGGCAGGGAGGAAAGGCAGTTGGGGAAAATTATGTAAAACAAACAGGCATCACACGAGGTACAATAAGGAGAGGGTTGAAAGAAGGTAAGATGGATAATTAAGCAATAAGACACGACAGGCTGTGTGTCTCTGGGTGATTATTGCATGCCTGCTATGATGTTCTTTAGGAGCAAATTTTTGCTGCCCTAGAACTATAATCACCCCCGAGGGGCAGGCTGGCAGCAGAGTCTAATTGCTGTTATTACAAAATTAAATTTGAAATGAAAATAATAATAATAATGATGATAGGAAGAAAAAGGGGACAACCTCCCTTTGCACCATGTTGTTTGTTAGATTGCGTGATGGGAAAAGAGATGATGTCACCCAGAGCTGATCATCAGAGGGAGGACAGTCACATCACTGGGAGATAATCCCTGGCTGCCTTCTGATGATGTGCTGGCTTTTGCATGGCTTTACTTCTTTTCCTTGTTCTTATTCTTTGGCCTAGGCTGTCTGTCTTCAGGTATGTCAGTCTGCCCAACTAACTTCTTTTTGTGTCAAGAGCTTCCATCTTTTATCCCTTTCTGAAAAAACCTAGTTTTGCTTCTAGTCTTATTCTATTTCTCACTTTTGGTAAAAAAACCCAAAAAACCCAAAAAAACCCCAACCCTCCCTGTTTGAGATATGGAAAATAATGCATACCCTGCCTGTGGTTCAGTAAGCATGATATTTCTTTGGTGTTTCCTGTACAAAGATTCTTTTTTTTCCTTCTACTTTGCCACCCCTCTCTCCTATGTACCCACCTCCTTCAGGGATCCTGAACTGGGGCTCAATACTATCTCTGCATTGAATGGGAAGGAAGGAAATATCCTAGAAAAAAGGGCTTATCTTCTTTAACTATGTAGCAGTGGATAATAATAAAACAATTATTCAGGCAGATGCTCTTAGTTTACATGGTGTTTCATTAGCACCAAGCACCATTCTTTTATTCTCTGTTTAAATTAATTTATTTGGGAAACCTTCCTTGTGAAATATTGTCTGTTTCCAGAACCAAATCTCCTCTTGCTATATTTCAAAACAGAATGCCTTCAGGAATGCACATTTATGTCATCTAGAAAAAAAAATTATTCTATTTTTGCAGTGTAAAAGAGATTCTGAGATTTCCATGGGAATGGATTTCCTGTCCTTTGTAGTGCTGTTTTGTTTAGTTTATTCCCAAGTAAACTGCTGGTTTAACATAGATTTCTGATCAGGTAATGACTCAAGAACCTCTAGTTGCCTTGGATATCTATCAGAGCAACTCCATATTTAGAGTTTTTATGCACCTTGAATTTTCCCTTGAAGGCAAAAATGGTTCGAGCAAAGCAAACAGACTTCCTCAAATAGCCCCCACTGTCATTCATCCCAGCTGAGACTCCAGTATCTGTTGGGAACCTCTATATCTTTATCTGCTGAGTGGTGATATTAGGACTCTGCTCTTGAAAGCTGCTGTAAAAACAGGAGACCAGCTAAGACTAGATGAGACAGAATTCAGCA
>NW_008236764.1:309229-316652 GCF_000691975.1 Corvus brachyrhynchos
GCAGGAAAAGAAGACACACAGAGAAATGAAAAGGCATACCCATGTTCACACCAGAAATAGTAGCAAGATCAGGATCGGATTTCAGCCCATCTGAAACTCAACCCAGAACTGTGCCATTAAGGGATATTTTGATTTGTTGTTAGGGAACACTGGGGAGGACAAATCCAGCTCACTACTCTCCCCCAAATCAATCATGTTCATGTGAGTTATATTTATCAAAATGAAAAAGTTGTCAATAAAACTATATTCTCAAAAATGAGACCTTTTTCAATTTAAAAACCAAACCAAAAGAACAAAACACAAAAAACCCCCCCAACAGCTTAACAAACTTGAAAAGTAATTTGAACTCTATAACTTCATTGTATTTGCTGCATTAGGAGATGAGACTTTTTTCACATGCCACTCCACATTATCATCATTTTATCAAAAGGGATGAACCTGTGACCTTTAACATCAAAGCCTGGGCTCCATCACTAGAATTAAGAAATGACCTGCAATACTTGTTATCTTTAGGTGACTCAACCAGTGCAATGTATAATGTTATATATAAATATATATATAATGTGATATATATATATAATATAAAATGTTATGTATATATATAAAAACACACACACACAAATGCATATATACTGCAGTAGGAAAAGGAGAAAATGTATCTCAGGAAGGAAAGAATTAAATTAAGCACCAGTAACTGAATGCAAACCTGCTTATGCAGACATTTTCTTGTAAAGATCTGGTCTCTGTCTATGCATAGCAAGTACATGCAGAGACTTGCTCTATCTGGATTGACAGCTCTGGCATTATACATTTGTGGGGAAAGGTTAAACAGCATCATGGCACCACTTGGAAAGACTTAATAGATGGAATTGTACCTTCTTAGCCTCCCACATTTTCTAAGGTAAACTGAAGTGGGAAATTCCACAAGGCTGATAAACAAATTTCTACCTCATGGGCACTGTTAAGCCATCATTTCAAAAGGCTGGGAGTAGGAACTAATACTCCCAATCTGAAGGGAAAAAAGAAAAATATCAAACAAGGTGATTCTTTTCCTCTTCTGTGGCTGTGAAGAAGTTCCCTTGACCCTCTCCACACAGCCCATTTGCAAGGAATGAGAAGCAGCAGCCCCAAAAGAAGTAAAAATCAAGAAAGGGACAGGGTTGTATAAAGAATGGGGGGGAAAGAGAAGAAAAGATCTCTGAATTGGTTGAGATAATCAGAGAAATAAGCGCAGACAGATTATATTTATCATCCTTTTCTGAATAGAGCGTCACAGATAATGAATGCAAATAATTTCTTTCTTAGTGGGACAGGGTCTCTCACCTGTTGAAATATTAACTTTCCGCTTTCCAGGATCAGCTCCCTGCTTATCCCAGAATTGCTGTGCCAGTTGATCCCATGCATCTGCCAAGGCCAATGCTACAAGGTGGAGATCTGGCCTTCAACATGCTCAACTGATGACCAGGGTTTTGCTCTCTTCCTCTGCTATTGGCCTCCCCCTGACCCATTCCTAACCTTGCCTGGGACCTTTAGAAAGCTCTGGCTCTTGGGCTGAGGCATCTGCCAGGGCAGGCTTGAAGGTTTGCAGCATGGTAGGGCAGATGAATTTGGTTTTGAAAGGTTTCAAACCTGCTGGATCCGCAAAGGTCACAGCTCACCAGCTGCCTCATCTTATCAAGAAAGTCCAGCTTGGTGCTGTGCAGGAGGAATCTTAAAAGCAAGCTGCATGGGAGGATAATGAAATGGATGAGTGGGGAGGCTGTTTCCCACAGATGACCAAAGTGGTAGACACTGGGAATTTGTGTATTTATTTCCAAATTCGGTTTTTATTTCCATTGTCTTCTGTTGTAAAATGATGGTCTCGCTGCATCTCAAAGCAAAGAAATCAAGCTCAAGTATCCAAATCAAGTTCAGTATACAAACCCTTCTCCTTTTATTTTTCTAACACCCTTACCTTCTGGCACCTGGACAACAGAATGGAAACACTCAGAGACCAAGGTCTTCAGGGTGTCCATCAGAGGCTCTTTTACCTGTTGCTATGGTGCAACAGGTGACAAACAGGTTTCCTCCATCAGATCAACCTGGCAGATGTCTCGCTACTCTTTGGGGAAGGTGAGACAGAGAGGAAACAGAATTGAGACCAAACTCAGTTCAGTGAAAAGGAGCTAGGGATGAGATGCAGTGATTCAGCTGTACGTGGGCTCTGCGTGGAGGCAACATTATCAGAGTGCCTGGTGCTATCCCCAGTGCATTGGACATGGAACCTTGGTACCAGCAGGCTCTGGCTGGAAGGCAGGGTAAGAGATGAGGCAAGCATTCCAAGAGAAGACTGTGGGCTCATCTTTCCCAGAAACCTGGCAAAACAGACCTAAAGTCAGGGAAATCTCTTCTTGGCTTGTTAGCACCTGAGAGCAGTCTCTCCCTCCAGAATTTTCTCGGGAGAAAATTAATCCAAAGATCTGTAAATCAACGGAATAGTTGATGACCTATTTCTATTTCCATTAAAGAAATTGTTCTTGAGAGAAACTTTTGCTTTTTTTCCCCCTCATCTTTTTTGGCTTGTCCTGCTGTCACTTACACCTTGACTGAGATGTTTCCCTACCCCTTTTTTTCTATGCTTTTATAAAATTGTTTCATCTGTTTTTCTTTTTCTTCTCACTTCTTGAGGCTGGAAATATACTCATTAAATTCTTACTGGAGAGAAAAATTATAAAGAAATTCCACCCCAGTGTGGTAGAGTTCTAATCCCCCAAAAAAGACACCAAGAGCAGGAAGCATCCAACTCTCACTGACATCCCACTGCACCTACCCCCCAGACAAATTTTTCTCATGATTTTCAGGTCAACCATGTATTTGAGAGCCTCCATGCAACAAATTTTTATTTTACTCATTCAAGTAAATTTTCTTTGCAAGCTTTCTGTGTAGCCTGAAGCCTACAGCTATTTTTGAGTCTTTCTATCTTTCTAAGGGCGAGGCAGAGTCAAGTTACCTTGTCATCAAATTCTCATTTTGGCAAGAAGAGTGGTGGGGGTGAAGAAACAGGGACTTTATAGCAGTAATCACTAACCAAAACACTTCAGAGTGCCTGAACTTGTTACTGCGTCTGTTCAGTTCTTCGACAATATGTCAAGCAGAAAGAAAACAGCTCAATTTTTCACAAGCCTGGTTGCTTTCTGAAGTTAACAACAACACAGCAACTTGTTTGAACTAGTAAATGGAGGGAACATGCTATTAATACCAGAGTCACAGTACCCCATTCCCCACAACCCACCAGATGTCTGAATTTAAAGTGTCACCTCACGAATCACATCAGTTTCTATTGGCAAAATCTTGGTCTGTGTTCCAAATGCCCTAGAGGCACTGAGCTGTTCTTGCAAGGTCTTTGATATGGTCTGTTAGTAATATGTTTGTAAAAGGCCATGTGTATTTATGAAGCATTATTATTAATATAGCTCCCGTTCCCATCATTGTTTTATTATTTTTGCATTATTTCATTCTAGGGCAACTAGATTGCTCTGGAAACTGAAGTATTGTACAATTCCTTTCACCTTTCTATCAGCCCAGTTTGGTATCCTGCCTGCTCCCTTGCTGGTAGGTGGTATGGCATAGCTATGTGTTCACATCAACACTGAAGTTTCTAAAGAAGAAAGATTCTGGGAAGAGAGAGATTCTGGGAAAACTGTGAAGCAAACCAGAATAAACCCATTCCCTCTGGAATCTGGTTGTGGCAAATTTTAAATGTCTTGTCTTCCATATAGTCCAAAAAAAGACTCAAACTCCCTAAATGTTTAGGCCAAAACTTTCTTTGTCTTCATCAAAAAGTCAAAATTCCTGTGGAAAGAAGACACTCTTCAAGAAAATGTACGTTTAATCAAAGCTTCAAAGCTTCAGTTTCCCAGTAAAGCCAGTGTTGACTACAGCTGTGCCAAAGCTGAGTGAGACTGTTGGGCAGCTCCACTTCCTCCTGCCTTGGGGTTTTCCTGGGCCACTGAGCTTAATAGAAGGATCTCGCATGGTGGAGAGAAGAAAGTCAAAAGCTTTGCTCATCTGAGCCATCAGGTAGTAAGAAAGAGCAGAGCCTTGGTACGGAGAGAAGCTGAGAAAGAAATGGAGACTCAAGAGATTGTGGCAGAGAAGAAATTGAAGGGATGGCAAGAGGCCAAAGGGATGAAAAAGGGTTTATGTGGAGGGAGGCAGACCTGAACCTGCTCTGGCTCTGCACAAGCCCAACATTTTGGGTCAGAGTAACCTCCTAAAAAGGTCTTTTGTTCCCATGATGTAAAGCTTGCCCTAGGACCTGTGCTCTGGTGGAGACACTCATTGCAGTCCCAGGAGCCTTTCCTTCAAGTCAGCCAAGAGCCTGAGGAAAGGCAAATCCATTGGCTCTGATTGCAGAGACCTCATGCCTACACATACTTCTACATAAGGGTCAATGCCACTCCCAGACACACTGTGCATTTCTTCATTCTTGATGGTTTATTTTTTCTTTCTTTATTTTTTCTTTATTTTTTCTGAGATCTAAAATTAAGGATTCACACAGATGGAAAACATCTGCCTGTTCTTTGTGCATGGAAAAAACATAACACATGGCAGGAGTGATAAATAATAATAAATAATGATGATGATGAAAGCATTTGGAGAGGCACAACTGTTTGATTTGTCCAGAGCAAGCATCACACACTCTTTGTCCAGGCTAAGAAGGATAAATAGACTGCTGTGGTTTGTAATTTTGCAAATGGGAACACAATTTTGAGGAATTTAGGAAGAGCAGATGCTGAACATAGTTTGACTTTTCATGGGTTTGCTCATTAGTGCCTAGTCAGAGGCTCTTCAGGTGTGCAAAAGGAGCCTGACCTCTCCTGAGTGCAGGTCTATTTATGTATGAGTCACAAATCACTGTCTCTCCTAAAACTAACACAGCTAGGCCAAAGAATGACATAGCCTCCCAATGATGTAATATTCTATTTTCCACCTTGTTACCTAAAACAGGGTTATGAAATTGAATCCAAGGGACAAGTCATATATTTACTTCCCTAAGGTTATCACAAAAAAAGGGTAGCCTTTCACCCAGAAGACGTAATTCTTGGTGTGCCTCAAACATCCATGTGGAAATCAGCTCTAATTGTATCCCTATGGGTCTCACCTAGATTTTCATCAGGGTCCACCTAAAAACTTCTTCCAGGGTTTGGGTTGTGCCTGTTCATCTCAGACTGGAGGTAATGACGTTGTAAAACCCAGTGAGTGTTATCCGATGGAGAGGGACAAAGAGGATTATTTAATGAGTTGTTGGGTCTCAGGTGAGTTTCCAGACTGCAGGTGTTCTCCTTAATGTCTGCCATCAGGCTGGTGCTCTCCTGCCTTTGTAAGCAACTAGGCCCAAATGACCCCTGAGTTTGGAAGGACTTGAAGCTGTGACATGTTTGCAGGCAGAATAACAGGGATGGTGGGGAAGGAATACTGTGAACTCCTGGACAGAGGAAGGTCCATATCCATGTGAAGGAGAGCATTCAGTCAAGGGAGAAGGTGATTCCTATGCACATGTGCATGCAGGGCTGAACACTGATAAAGGAACGTGTCAGGACCACATGTATTTAGGGATGATGGAACAATGTGACAGCAAAAATTTCACAGGACAGTGACAGTCTTGTGTACCTTCAGACTTCAGCTGTTTATGGGAGGTATGTCTAAGGGCCTGAGATCTCAGCTCCCAGGGCAACCATTCTGTAATGTCTCTATTAGGATGATTCACAAATGGAAATAGCGTTGAAAAAGCCCCAGCACTAACACTCACAACAAGCCATGCTGTCTGTGTGTGTCTCTGTGTGCAACTTGCCAGCATGTTTGTGTGAGTGTAAACACAGCATAGCATTTACTTTGTGTGCATGTGTCTGCTGGAATGATTGAAGCTTAAGATTAAGGAAAAAAAAGAGAAAAAATGCAAAGGAATTAGAGCGGAGCAACCCAAGAATGATGATGCAATGATATTGCAGCAGCAAAAGCAAAATGATCTGCTAAAAATACACCAGAGGGATCTAAATATTTCCATAAACAGATGGAGGTCGGAGCCCAAATGTAAGAGAAAAATGCAAGTAAAGGAAATTGTATTTGACAACCATAAGGGTCTTATAGTTCTTCTGTGTCTTTTATCCCAAAAGTTTTTTTACAGATGCTCACACTTGGGCAAAAGCAGAGTCTGATCCTACAATGCTTTACTCATGTGAGTAACCCTAATTTACGTTCATAGACTCAAAGGGGCCAATGAGCAATACCTTGTATGAATTCTTTTGGAGGAGGCATCTGGCAGTGCTTTATAATGAAGGCTGCAGAGGAGTTTTCACTTTAAACCTCTCTTTTATTAATTCTCATAATTTTTTTTTTTTGTTTCAGAGCTTTTACATAGTCGGTTGAAGTTTTCCAAACATAATCCATGCCTGAATGTGAATTTTATTTGGATGCATGAGGAAGAACAGCTTCAGACTGACTGGAAAAATATGCTTTCCTGTAACCAAAAAAAGTTCAAAAATTTCTTCCCTATTTCTTGCCCCTTTCTCTAGACAAATGAGAAAAGACTAAAATATTCCTTGCTGAGTTGTCCTACAGGGAGACTGAGATGGTGAAATTTGGTGAAGTTTCAAAATCAAAAAGATCCTATAAATATTTTAAGTTTGTAGGTTGCTGAAATCCTGAGTGTGTTCTGTAGGGGTGAAATTCAGCTGCTAGACAAAGGGCACCAGAGAGCTGTATGACTTGTACTCCTTATAAGCCAGAGGCCTGTGCTCCAGCTATATTTTAATCTTGTCCAAGTTCACCCAGCTATGAGAGACAACCTGACTTTCTGAACGGAAAACCAAAACCAAGGGTGATACCAGCTGGAGCATTTTCCTGCGGACCGCCTTGGCTCGTGATAGAATTTAGGCAGGATTAAAAAGCATCATCATAACCCCTCTCCTGTCTAGAAATTGCAATCTCACTACTTGAATGAAGACTGAGAGGTACACAGGCTAGGGAACCTTGGCTCTTGAGCTCCTGTATCTCAAGCTCCAAACAAGGGTGAAACCTTGTGAATCCACACCAAGATGCATTCTGAGTGGGGGACAAACAACAACATATTTCAAAGCTTCTATACAAATTCTTTCTTCTGGACAAAGCAAACTAGTTCCCTTTCAGAAAGTAAAAAATTTCTTTGGGTTATTTTTATTTGTTTTATTTCCAGCTCTTGGTCATGTCTATTAATCAGCCTAGACAGAGAGGGGTAAAATGTTGTTTCAAGATGTAATGCTTCCTCAACCCAAATACGCTGAAATGGCTTATTTTGAGAATACTTGGCTTTAAAGTTTCACGTTTCACGTTCTTCTTTCTAAACAAGCATCTGTCCAAACCAACATATTTCTAGGAAAATGCATTTCTTTTAAATGAAGCTTTT
>NW_008236764.1:316677-323179 GCF_000691975.1 Corvus brachyrhynchos
AGCAGGAAAATATCTTATTGGAAAAAATGTGTTCTGATCTCTTTTTCAGTCAAACAAGAGTGACCATTTCCTACAGCATTAGGAAGGCTAGGCTGTCTCACCCAGCCTTTCCTGTGGATGCCTCCAGGCAGCTTAGTGAATATGATTTATTCTTTGATTTAATTTAATCCTTGCTCTGTGTGCTGCACAGTTCTGCCTTGGTACATTGTATGAGTGCCCCAAGCTATAGGAGCTGACCAGAAGCTGTCAGGTCCCTTCCAACCCAAATGACTCTGCCATTCTAGCCATGTCATGCCATACACAACACAAAGTAAACCCATCAAATTCCCTTTAACCTAATGTAATTTAACTATATTCATGATGATGATGATGAGAACTAAGCACCTGTAATTATACACATGAAAAAGGGAGTTGAGATTGTCAGATATGAGGCTTGAGGGCCTGACTACAGGACATTCATGTTAAAAGTACCTCAAGTTCTGTTTTAAAATGATGAAAGATCAGTACAGTGCTCTATGAAGATACCAGAGAAACCAGGTTTTTTTGGTCACTTCAGATGTTGTCTATGACAAACTGTACATTTCTGTTTGGGGAATAGTAGATCCAAACAGTATAGCTTCTTGCTTTTTTTTTTTTTTTGGTGTTTTTTTTTTGTTTTGTTTTTTTTTTTTTTTTTTTTTTTTTTTTTTTTTGTTTTTTTTTTTGTTTGTTTGTTTTTTTTTTGTTTTTTGTTTTTTGTTTTTTGTTTTTTGTTTTTTTTAGAACATGTCCTGCAAAAAAAAAACGACCCCAAAAAACTGTTTGCAACCTATACACATGCCTCATGTTCTGGGCAAAGGCAGGAGAGATTTTTCTTCTACTGCTCTTGACAGTGACAGGAGAGGTCAGATCTCCTGTGTTTCCCAAACCAAAACTTTCCAAGCCTCTGCTTGATATTTTTACTGTTGTATAGCTGAAAGTAATTTTTGTTTCACCTGTTCTATACTCTGAGTGCCTTGTCTCCATATGGTGTTATGGGCCACGTCTTTGCTGTAACTTCAGGTGGCACAAACAGCACTAGGAAAGAAGCTTTATGAAAACACAGCAGAAATGGGTTGGTGATGACCGAAAGATTTGCATTGGGGAAGCCTTGGTTTGCTGCAGACAGCTCCTCTCCCTTTGCTCTGCACTGAGGTAAACTCCCAGCCTGGGCTTGGTTCACTCTGCCTTGTGAAGAGTCACTGCTGATGTTGATTTATTTAGCGGTTGAGTGGTAGGTTTTGGAAGAGGCAGGAGGAAGCTCTCCCTTCCTGTTCACACACAGCTGTTCTCCTCTGAGACCCATCTGGATTCACTGGAGGACAACTGGCCTTTGCCAGAGCTCTATCGTAGGCAGTGTTTACAGCTGTCCTGCATGGAAGACTGGTGTGTGGTCTGCAGCTATCGATGGAGAAGGGAGACAAGTGCATTCCACAGAATTTATTCCCTCCACATCTTCCGGAGCTCTGCAGACTCCATGGTATCAGCTGTCATGACCCCCTCAGACCTGGGTGAAGCAGGATAACAGATGGCTGCCTGTGCAGGGCTACTGGTGCTCCTTGCAGGAGCCATCATGTTGTGCACAATCTTTATCCTTTGGGAAGGACTTCAAGCCAGCCTTTGCCTTCAGAAGCAGCCAGCTCCTGTAGTATTCAGAACCATAGAAAAAAAATCTCTGGCAGAGGTTAAGCTGCATGTGTACATGAGCTCTCTGTGCCTGGAGAGATAAGGTAAGGATTACAGGAGCTTCAGGAATATGCCTTTTTTAAGGAACGTGCCGAGAAAACAAAAGGGTCCTGCAAAGTTTACAACTTTAAAACACAAGAACAAAAAAAAGTGTCTTCAAAGCTTCTGATCTGTGCAGATGAGGAGAGGCTGGGAGCAAGGAATTCACCTGCTGTAATGCTGTGGAGGAGTTCTTCCCTTACACATCCCAGCAGCAAGGGCAGCCCCACCTCTTAGCCCACTCCAGAGGTTATGAACAGGCCTGGTTTCAAAGTCCTTTGCACATAGAATTATCCAATCTACTAACAGTGCTTAGGAAACATGGAGCCAGCTGCAAAGTATGGATGCCACCCTTATACTATAAGTGGTGAATTCAAAGCCTTCCAGAAGAGCGTTAAAACCTTTAAACTCTCCAGGTCAGTGAAGCCAGGCTCCCATTACAGGCAGCAGATTGTCCCCAGTAACTTCTGCAGCAAACCAGCTCGTGTAATGTTTGGTCTCACCAAAGTAGGCAGATATGTTGCAAGCCAAGTCACCAAATGGCTCACGTTTCCTTGGGATTTTCTGCCTAATGCTGGGAACAGGACACATTGCAAGGACTCTTTTGTCCTTCTGATTCAGTTTTCATCTTCTCTCCATGAGTTTATGATTTTTAAACCAAAGAAAGACTTATATGATAAAGCCTGAAGGTCTGGGGAAAAGATTCTGGTTTCCTGGATTATTGCAGCATCAGGACCTGGGACAACTGCAAAAGTCCATCACTGCTTTCAAAGTCCATCACTGAACTTCACCCTACTTCATGTTATTTTCAGTAGAGGACTGCAGAGTCCTTTACTGGTTCCCTCAGAGGAAGGCAAGGGCAAATTTCAGGATAAACTGGGAGATTTGTGGAGGCAAACTCAGGCCTCTGTAGCTTGGAGTTGCAGTAGAGAAAACTGATCAGCTCTGAGTAAGTTTATTTTTAGTTTAACTCAGTAAATGCCATAGTGTGCTGAAGACATCTGAAGCACAATGACAATATGAACATAAGTGAGTCTGTATGATGGAGCTCAATGGATAGTCCATTGACCAAGACAGAATCCAAAAGAACTTCATTTCTCTCTCTCAGGAAACTTGACTTCTGTGAAGGTTCATCCACCTCCAGTTTAAACCACTCAGTGTCATACAAGTGTGTCCAGTTCTGCTCTGAGTTACACCCACTGACTTGAGCAGAACCACATGAATGTTAACAACAAAAAGTGAACAAAGCAGAATTTAACCCTATTTCTTTTCCTTACACACTTTTCAATACATATTACAAAGTGAAATCTCAGATATCTGAGATTAAATCTGACATTAAGTCTTGAAATGTCTGTCCATATTAGACAACATAGTTCACCAAATGGAAAAATGGAAATTCTCCAGGATTAATAACATGGAAAAGTACATTATTTGATGTGATAAATATTTGGAAGACAACTTTATTGTCAGGAGTATAAGGACCCACCCGTTACTTGGAAAATCAGGACAAAGCAACAGAATATCTCACTTTAAGGAAAAACATCAAGGAGAAAAAAAGAAGTTATCCAAGAACTGGGGAAACTTGACCAGAGCCTGCAGGGATTTTAAATTGCAAGACTGTTTGTTGTTTGAACTGAGTCACACCGATGTAACAGAGAATTTGTCCTTGGCAGCAGAACTGTTAAAATGGAGAGTTAATTCTCCCTTGTGTCAACCCACTGAATCCAGGTCATCATGTCTTAATTAAAGCGTACATGGTATGAAATATTACTGAACGTCAATCCAGTTCCTTAGTGTGCAGAATGCTATTTATTCATGGGGTTTGGCAATCGATGATGTAAAAAAAAAAAAGACATTAAAATATGAAGTGTGTTCATCAAAGGGAGAAAAACAGCGTCATGCCCTGGATTCTATTCTCAGCTGGTTTGGTGAGATTTCTGCCTAAGGGTCATTTTTTCACACGTTGAAGAGGTTCTTTGCTACCTCAGCTGGGTACAATTCAGTCTTACTGGGATGATGATGTGTGCATTGATAATGCCTAGGACGTGAAGGAAAAGGCTCTGTCGTCTTCTCTCATGCAAAATCTAGAAGAACCACTTCTCTGGGTATCCACCCAGCCCTGGAGCAGATTTCCAGCCAAACCTGGAAATTCATCACATTCAAAATTGCTCCTTGAAGTTTGATACACAAAGGATGGACAAAGCAGCAAATGCACTAGCTATATATGTTGAAATATTACATATATCTAACGAATAACTACTATAGTGGTCCAGCCAAGGAAAACAGCAGAGCAATTCAGATTGGTAGAGATGGGATAGATAGAGAAGGTGCCAAACTAAATAAGGTTTGATTATGGCTACGCGCTGTCCTCTGCCTCTAATTTTCTCTTGCAGGGAATTTCCTAGAAGAAGGCCAGCATAAATGGTCATGCCTAGCTCAATAGTCCTCTAAAGTTAACCCATTCCTGGTCTGTGGGATTGTGCCCTCATGTGGCTTTCAAACACAGTTATATGCATCAGCTAAGTTCTGCTGATGTTTTTGGACAAAAAAACCAGTGAATCTATTTTTCCTTTAGAAAAAAATGCGATTAACAGAAAGGCACTTTTACCTGTCCTGTGATGTTCTGCACCCGCGATATTTAAATCCAAGAGGAGTTAACCCTACAGAACACAAAAGTTACTAGAATTACCACAGAGTTCTCTTCCTTTTCTGGATCCCCATCACAACAGCCCAAGGGGGAGACAGCAGCAGAGACCTAGGAAAAACCCAGGTACCTTACCTCATTAAAGTGCCTAATTTATTTTTCAGATGCCTTAGTTTGTAATTTTGGTGGGTTTTGTGTTAGGGTTGTTTTTTTGTGTGTATGTTTTTGGTTTTTTTTTTTTATTTTTTTTTTAACGGACAGTAAGAAGATAGAAATTTTACCATGAGGGTTTATTTAAATCAGGTTCATTGCATTTGAGGGTCAGAGCTGAAGAAAACAATTTCCAAGAAAGAGCAAACAGAAGGCCCTTGTGCACGGTACCCTGTTGGAAGAGCCATACTTGCAACTCCTTGCAGGGTGCAATCAAAGGTGGCATGCTTGAGTCACAGCAAAGGAAAAAACCTTCTGGGACACCTGCGACATTACAGCTTCACAGTAGCCTATGAATTTAGAGATAAACTGTGGACTGCCTGGAGAGCAAGATTAAATTTGTACTGGATAAGAATGTAGTCAGTTAATACACAGTCCATCTTCCCTCTGCCTCTGTCCAACCAAATTAAATACATAAAAAGAGACTGTTCTGTCTCCTAAAGAGCTTTTTTTCCCAACAGTCTAAACTGAAATAACGAGAATAGTGGAAGGGCAGGCTCGGGAATGATTCATTAACTGCAAAACAAGGGAAAATTCATACCAAATGTTCCTTGTAACTGCCCCGCTGCTTCCAACAGCCTTTCTTGTGTGCTATAACTGTGGGGTCAAACCTGGTGTTAAACCTTCACATGAGATCCATACACATAGGCGTGGAGACCATGTGCCTGTAAGATGTTCCCTTGCAAACATCTAAAGCCTGCTGTGCGTGGCTTTGGTAGTCAGCTCCTGTAGCTGCCAGGTCTCCATGCATTTTCAGGCAAGTATCTGTGTAGGCAGGTAACTAACTAACTAGAACATGCCGAGGGAAGAGCACAAGACCATCCCCAAGGCATCCTGCAAATTCCAGAAATCCCCAGCTTAGGGAAAGTACCACAGATTCATACCTGGGAATTTCCATGCTAAACGGTGGGTTTAGCTCACAGAGTAAGCTGCAGAGCCATTAAAGGCTTTGAGACTCTTGAGGCCTTTAAAATTGTGGCCAAGAGAATTGTATCTCAACACCTGAACTGGGCATTGTAGCAGCTGCAGAGCCTGAGTTGAAGAGAACTGTGGAAGAATCAGTCCGTAACACCCATGCCTGCTTTTCAATAGAGGAAGGCAACTCACATTAAAAGAAGAGCAAACCCAGAAATCTTATTTTTGAACCCATCTTCCACAAAGAGTGTTGATGGAGGATATCCGTGGTGTGTGCAATGCCTGCAGCCCCAACCCCTTCGAGTGCAGTCCTACCAGAACTGCTGACACGTCTTCAGAGGGGGAGCTGCTAATAGAGACCTTATGTGACACTGTAGCTGTTTTATGCAAAAATCCATAAAATTATTAAAAGCTTCTGCAGAATCAAAGAAAGCTCATGATGAGAAAGGCCAACAGTTTTTTGGATCAAGCAATGTTGTAGTTCAAATCTTGTTGCCAGGCTTGCCTGCTTCTCTTTCCTCTCTTAATTTGTTCGGACTAGTTTGAAATGAGTCAGTGATGGTGCTTCCTCAAGAGAGCTATGTGGCTTCCTAGCTCTTGCTGTGAGAAACATCATCCTCATGTTTGGCCAGGCTTTTGTTTAACCAAACCTGTACCCCTCCATTTTCCCGTCTCTCAAGAAACACATCAAAATCCCCACCCTCTTTTCTAATGTCTCCAGGTAGCTTCTGGGCTTTTGCTACCTTTTCCCTTCACTGAGGGCACTTCTATACAGAGACCTCTGAACAGCCCTTGCTCCTTGGCCAAGCAGTTTGGGCATATGTGATTCTATTTCAGAAACCATGTACCTGCCTTGCTGAACCAGAGTTTGGGGTAAGATATGGGTGGCAGGATATGGTTTAGTTTGAAAGCAATACTGTGTTAATGCATATACACAGCTTCAGAAATGTAGCAGGGCTGTTACAGCAACATCTAAGGTTTCCCTAGACA
>NW_008236764.1:323189-335978 GCF_000691975.1 Corvus brachyrhynchos
TTTCCAACCTGTAATTTTATATAGTGAACCAGTAAAATAAATGAACAGCAGACATAGGAATCTGCCTGGAAGTACATTTATCCCAGTACTGAGGATCTGGATCCAGCTATAGGTCTTGCTTAGAGGCTGGTCTTCAACTTTTGTTGACTCATCAGCCCTCCTGATTTCATGTTGGCTGAAAATATTTTAGCTTTTTAAAAATATATTATTATTTGTAGACCTTTCACAAGTAGTCCACAAGTTGGAAGTGTAGCCCATGGAGGTAGTTTACAATTCAGCCACTCAGCCTATTTCCTTCTTCTTCTCCTTTTGCACTGAAGACTTCACAGGGTTTTAAGCTGGCAATCAAAACCACTGCAGCAGTTTAATTAGCCCTGCATGCCATCTTGTTCTACCCATGTTATTTACTTATGCTAATTGGTCAGGTATTAAAGAACAAACACAGCAATTAATTAGTGGTCTGACCAGAATTATAAAGAAATAAAGGCTTTTCATGGGTGTCAGATTTGAGTCATTCACAGAAGCTTATAGAGTGAAAAAATGAAGAGGGATGAATCATGGTCAAAAGAAACATTTTCAGCCATGCAGTATGGCATCCAGATGTGTGGGAATTGACTACACTTTTAGTTCAGGGCACAGTCAAGTCTTCTAACATGCATTTATTCTCTCAAAGGGCTGGGTTTGACAGGAAGCAGCTAGCCACGGAGAGACTGTGCTATTCAGGGAAGCTGGCTTGATGTGGTGACCTCAGGTGTTCAGGTAGCCCATGTTGGACAGAGGATACCTTGCCCTTGAGGCTGGACTCACACTAAGGACTGCAAGAGTGGCAACATGATTTCCTGTCTCAGATGTCCCTGGATGAATTCAGATGTGTCTTCCTTACTGGAAATCTGGACTTACAATTTTGGAATTTGTGCTAGCAAGGCAGTTTATGAAAAGGCAACTTTCCTGTGGTGCCTGATGGCATGTGGATGTCACATCTTAGGCCCTGGGAAAAGTACCCTTGTCCTTTACTTGTTTGTACCATGCAGACACCACCTTAACCTGTCCCTCTTGAGAATCAGAGCCATTCAAAGTACACGACACTTTTAATGTTCATTGTCCACCCTCTTTGAGGGCCATTTGGGAAAAGGATTTCTACTCCATAATTGTTGTGCCACAGAAGGATGGTTAGAATCCATCTTACTATGAAAACATGGGAAGTGTTAGTGAGGGAAGGCAGACAAGTGCAAACTTGCACTGAAAATGCAAGTATCCATTTCCGTATGCAAAACCCTTACATTCACCAGCCAACACTTGCAGCTCAATATATGAACAGCTCAGAGGTTATTTGAGGTGCAGCGAAATGGTCCTCCTTGGCTTTGTAGTCCACGACTCCTCTACAGAAAGATTTCACACCCTCTGGTAACCAATCCAGGCAGATAATGAGTCACCCCTGAGATAACAACCAGTGATGCCCAGGAGTAAACAGGATTTCAAGCAGAGACTCCTGGTGGCTGTAGACAGCAGGAGCCAAAGATGAATGACAAGTAGTCATGCAGTATAGATGCATACAGCTCCATGAAATGAACAAGGTTCAAAATTTAGGACCTTACATTTTTTGGCTGCTCCAACTCAGAGCCTGCAGAACCTCTGGTGAGCATTTGAGCACACTGCTGTCACTCTAAAGCAAAACCATGAGGAGAACCAGAGGAATCTGGCACGTACGATGTTGGCCCGGAGCACAGTGCAAACATCACCGGATTCGTAACTGAGTAATGACCACCCAAACAGCTGAGAAGAGCAGCAGATGTCATATTCACCCAGAGAAAGGTTGCTAGCCCCATCTATTGCTACCATTGCTGCTATTGCCATTTTCCATTGTCCCTTCTTGCCAGGGTGCTCTCCAGCCAAACAACACATCCTAAAGGACAGCATGGCATCCACAGAGCTGCCAGAGAGACAGAAGTGAGCCCATCAAGGAAATGTTTGAGTGGTCCCTTCCTCTTGCTTTTGCTGCACAAGCTGTTTGAGGAGACAGATCAGTCAAGGAACTGAAAAACATCCAAAAATTAGACTAACCTCAGAACTGAAGCGCTCTTCCACTCAGCAGAGAAGAGGCCAGAGGGAGGAGGTCTCAGACACTTGAGGTTATGCCTGAGGATGGCATAAGTCAAGCAAGGATTGCAATGTGAAGGGCAGATCTGGAGCTGAACCTGCCCATTTTGGGTGCAAACATCCTCCTAACACTCTAGGTCATTGTTCCCTATGCCAACAGCTCCTACAGAGATCACCTCTGGAGCAGTGTGGAGTTCCCATTGCTCCTGCTGGGAGCATAGGGCTCTCAGTGTGATGCAGTAAAGAACAAAAATAAAAGGTCTCAGCTCTGTAAGTGACTTCAGATGGTGTGGGCCAAAAAGTATTCAGAGAAATAGCACTTCTTAGAATAGTGCAGCTGTTCTGAACAATGCTTACATGGATGAGAGAGCTGCTATGACTTCAACACAAAGAAAGTTTGCAAACTTTCTATTTCCTGTTTTGACATTGACATGGTTATTAACAGCAAAACAGACACAAACAGACATGAAACAAGGCCTGAACTGAACATTTTTTTTCATTTTACTGAGATGGGACTCCCAAGAATCTCATCCCTCTTCCTGAGGGATATTCCTTCCCTTTCACTTCTATTTAGTTTGTTAGCAGAAGAATGGGACTGAATTTAGTCCTTCAGAGCAGGCATACCCTGTTCAACCCGAGAAGTAGGTAGCTTCCATTGTGGGAGTGGGACCCAGGCATTCCACGTGATCTGTTTGAGATGGATGAAAGAAACTCTATAGAACAGGAAGAGCCACAAAAACTACCGATACTGAAATTTAGTTGAGACACCAAAATTAATTTTCTTACCATTGTGAAAAGCAGCAAAGAGGGTGTGCAATGAGCATGGGAGAAACGAGGATTTTGAGGATTTCCTCCAAATAGGTCCCTTCTCTATGTTGGTCAAAAACCTCTCAAATCTGCCCAAGGAAGACAATCTATAGAATATCAGGTAATTTCTTGATGGCCCTGGATCCAGCCATTAAGTAGGCCTGACACTGTTAGTGTATAAGAGCTGGTGTTTTTGCAGCTTGTAGTGGCATGGCTGGAAGCCATATATAGAATTATATAGACAGGATGAAATGTTTCCAAGGGAAAACATGCACAATGAGAATATGCTCTGTTCTTCCCTAAAGCAACAGGCACTGTTGCCAAGCTATGCTCAGTCAAGCTGCTGTACGTACCAGGAAATGGGCTGTCTTCCAATGTAAAGCTATAAAACAAGACAGATAAAAGGGGTTGAAATAAAAATAAAGGGAAAGTGGAAACTTTTTTCCTTGCTTATATTTCTCCCTAGACACAGCTAGCCTTTTGAAGATGCTGCCTTTATTATCTGCACCATGGCATCCATGAGCTTTCAACATGCCAGGCTCTGGCTTCAGTGGCTTTGCCCATCTCCTGCAGCTCAGCAGGTGACCACCCCTTCCACATGCCTGAGTAGTGATTTGCAGGTGGCTCAGAGCAGCATTGCTGAGCCAATACCCAGTGCCTACCTAAACGGGAATGAGAAATTACTCACCTGAAACAGACCTCTTTTGTTCTATGGCCCTTCATAAAGTTCTGAAAGGAAGAAGTTAAGATATTGAAGAGTAGCTATAGAAGGATCACGTCCCCTGCCTGTGCTTCGGTTTTCCCATTATGTGTTGGGTGTGAATATTTCGCCCCAGAGCATGGTATAGATAGAACAGTGACTAAGTGCACAGCCCTGTCATCACCACAGGTTACTAACACATCATTACACACATTGCTGTGTCTTCCCTCAGCCTTGATTGAAATCCAGGATGAAGTGAAGGGAAGCACACACTGCACACAGACATTCACTCCCTTCCTTGCAAAGTCCTTCAAACCTCAAGTGTGACAGAAAGCAACTCTTTGCTATTAACTGTAACAGGTCCAGGACAGTGAAGCTGTTTTTGTATGGATGATGATGCCATTAACAACAGGGAGGGGGAATGGATAAGGAAGGACAACATTTCTCTATTCCCCCTCAATTAAAAGTTCCATTTGAAAACACCAGAAATGACACGTTTTATCAATGCCAAAACATTATTCTAAAATATTAAATGTAACAATGTAAATATGAAATAGAAAGTACCAATGCACATGGTACCCTCTGCCCAAATAAAAATGTAAGCTGGACAAAAACAAGCTGGGAGTGAACAAATTGAAAAACTTGGAACAAAGTAAGTTTTTCTTGCTGCTGTAGCAGCTTGACATTTTTCAGTCACAAATTTACTCAGCGTCACATGTTCCCAAGAAACATTTTGCCTTGAAACGTCCCTTTCCAATGGAAAACAGCTTCTGTCACAATTTTTTTTCAGCCAGCTTTGACTGCGGCCAGCAAGGGCCCATGGGGATCCTCTGGGGAGAGCTCAGTGTATTTGCTTGGGAGTACAGCATGCCCTCAAAAGATGGTGCTACAGATTAAGAATAGACAGCATGGGACCCAACATCTCTGCTGCAAAAATGAGGAGGAAGAGGATTTTTTCCTTTAGCATTTCTTCAGCACAATGCCAGGATATTCTGACAAGGTGTGTCAGCACTGCTCTCTAAAACCTGAAGCACACGCACACATGGGCCCATACTGAGGTCTGACGTCTCAAGAACCAGCACAATCCTAGTGGAATGGAGGAGTGTAAACTAGAACAGAAGAGGTTTTGAGCCATGGAATTGGCAAACTCAAGGACATGAAGCTCTGGTAAGGGAGATTACTTGAGTTCTGTTTTGTTTAAGGAAGCACACACCTGTGTTGCTCTTATCTGTGTTTGGGACTTTCTTGAAGTCCTGTCTCAAGTAGATTTTCTGACATCAGTCATGGCTGTGCTCCCTAACAGCCTGTCTTGGGGGATGAATATGTACATATTCTGGGTGTTGTGCTGTAAAAAGTTGTAAACATTTGGACATTTCCACTCCTTGTCCCTGTCCACTATAGCACTAAGAATTTGTCTAGAGATGGAGGATAGAGAGATTCCTGTCATATGGAACCTTTGCCTCCCTGCAGATGTTTGAGGGGCCAGGATGTGCAGAGCCATGGCTCAGTGTGAGAGTAGCCAGTGGAGAGAGATAAAGTTGAGGCTGTTTCAGCAGTAGAAGCAGCAGGCAGTACAAATTCAGTGAAGCCTTTTTTCAGGGGTAAATTATAGGAGGGAATAAGGCCTGCCTCTGCTCAGCAGGACTTCCTCTGCTCTGGACAATGTCAGGCACGAGGTAGATGAGAAGAGGTGAGGTTGCCTCTCCAAATCGAAGGTATTTTCAAGAGCCTCAGAGGTTTCCAACTTCTTCACCTTGGAAGCAGGGGAAAGGAGGTGATTTGATCAAAGTCTTCAGGTGAAGGTTACCCTTGGAAATCCACCTCCAGCTGGCAACAACCAAGGTGGCCCTTGTTGCCTGATCTGCAGTTGAGGGAGAACTGGGCAAGGATCCATTCCAAATGTGGAACAAATAGCCCTACCATAGTGAGCACAGTGATGTGTCCTCTCTGAGGTTGGTTGGGAAGTGATAAAAAGCACACAGGAAAAGGTGTAAAGCTGAGGATTCCTGTATGCTGACGGTGCAGGCAGAGAGGCAAGCACAGCAAAAGACATTCATTTGGCAGAGCTGCTATAGGTTTGGGCTTGGGGTTATTGCAAAGATATGATTTACATTTGGAAAATAAGGAATGCATGTGCCTGTGGCTTTCTCACTTGCACCTGTGCTGTGCTACCAAGGAAAGCAGTATGGTACTCCTTTAACAGGCTTGTGAACCTTCCCCCAGCACTTACCACCTCTCATTTTTGAAGCTGCTGGAAGTAGGACAGCAAACAGGAATTGGGGAAGTGTTTTCTGGGCCAGATGCACACCTGATATTTCTTTCTTGTTCATTTGGCTATTTAAAGCCCCAGCATGCACTTGTAAAGGCAGGTGAGAAGCAAGATTGGAGGTGAGGAGCTGAGCTTTGCTCCCTGTGAGTTTGACTTTCAGCCTGATGTCATCATGAAGGTTTATGCAGTTTGTTCAGTTTAATCTGCCAAACCCCCCTCCCAAAAATGCCCTCAGACCCCCAAATCTGCCTACTGTTGCAAAATCAGAGCTTGTTGTGATACTGAAAGACTACAGAAACAGATGTGAACCCGTTATGAGGGAAGGGTGACGGATGGAATTTCGCTTAGGAGTGACTGAATCTGTAAAAAAAAAAAAAAAGAAAAGAAAAGAAGGGCAGCTTTAAGAAAATGCAACCAGTAATTAATACAGGGATTGGGCTTGCCTGAGGCTACCTGGAGGCCCAGTGTTTAGGAGAGAGAAAAGAGGATTAGGTACTTCACTTATAAGAACAGCACCCATCAGCTCCAGCAGATAAGATAATTGCTACAAGAGCCCTGTGCCTCCTGCCTGGTGGCGCTGACTGGCAGCGTGAGTCAAGTTACGTCCACACACCCACACGGGAGCACAATTAGCTAGGTGCTGCAGGCAGGGCTGCTTTCCTTGGAAAACAGAACTGATCCCTGCAGGTGGAGGCCAGAAACTGGGAGGTGAGTCTATTCCAGCAGGGAAGTTGCTGCCATGGAAGGGTATGGGACTGATCTTGCCTCCACGCCTGCACAGATCAAAGGGCGTAAGAGTCTGGGAACAGACTCTTTTCAGTGACATTAAGTAGTAGCATGAACTCAGACCTGGGACAGAGTAAATACGTGGCTGTGTGTATTTAACGCAGCAAATAGGCAAACTCAAGAACTTTGCCATGGGATGTAACTACAAGAACATTTAACCAGGTTAAAGGGAAAACAGAAATTCTCTGAAAACTGAAAAACTCTGAATTTTCTGTTGAATACAAGTTTTTATCACAGTAACTGGAATGAATTATCATGATTTTGAAAGGGATGTTACACTCACTGATACCTAGTGCAGGCCAATATTGATTATTAGAGAGCAGACAAAGACCTAACTTAGGATCTGGGTTTATTTCATCTCATGAGGGTAAATTCTAACATTTTACTCCTTTCTGCTGCTCTCCTGGTGCTGCTGACTGTTTGAACCAGGACATGGCAATAGATAGACCTTACTTCTGCCATTATCTGTGATCCTGTGAAATAATCTGCCCTATCTCTCTAGAGAAGTCTGAACTGCATCTTCTAGGGTATGTGATATGTTTCAATACTCCCTCCCCAGGGAGCTTCCATTTGCCTGGCTCTGCATCCCCAGAACACATCACTGGTGGGAATTCTTCA
The DNA here is from genome assembly GCF_000691975.1 of Corvus brachyrhynchos. Lineage (NCBI taxonomy): Eukaryota > Metazoa > Chordata > Aves > Passeriformes > Corvidae > Corvus > Corvus brachyrhynchos. The sequence continues at coordinate 330,467 of NW_008236764.1, forward strand.
TCCCACTGACAAAACCTTTCCTTGATGTCATGGTGCTTACTCATTGCTTGGAAACCTGTACATGCTTTGCCCTCCTAATCAATTTTTAGAAGTGGCTTGGTGCCATTTGCCCTCCCATGATCCTTCCAAAAAAACTGATTCCTTCCAAGCTGGGCAGTACTGTCCCCCTTTGTCCAGCAAATTATTTATTTATAATTTTTTTGAGGACACAGAAACTCTCCATCCAGAACCCCAGAGCTATATATACTTGGTGTGCCTTTTTCTCATATTAGGTCTTGCAAATAAGGAAAACATCTTGCTGTGCTGGATCAAGCATTTCACAGCATCGTGCCCTGGCTCCCAAGACAGTTTGTGTTACTGGCCAGCTGCCTCTGCACATGGGTCCAGTTGCATCAGCCTCTACTCCTGCTCAATAGTCAACAAGCCAAACTCTGTCCTTACTTGGATCCAGGGACAATCTTAGTGGAGTTGCAAAGGTAAAAACAAAATTAGAATTGTGCCTCCTCTTCCATCCTCCTTCTCCAGGGAGGAGAGGCAGAAGATTGATGGCAGCTTGTTTTGCCCGGTGTTTTCCATCTGTGCAAAGCTACTCACTTTCTGGGACGGTCAGCCCAGGACTGGGCAGATCATTGTGGCCGTGCTGATGCTTCCCGGCTGTGCAGAAAAGTTTATTTTGCATGCGTATGCTGAAATACCAGTCTTTTTAAAATGCATGCCCCAAAATGCTGGTGCTACTAGGTCATATGAAATACTGGTGAAGATGGTGAGATTTGAAAGTTAATTTCAATAAGTTGCTCCTGGAGGCAGGTATTTCATCATGAATTTCCATTTTTTTATTGGTAGCCCGCATAGCTTCAGAGGAAACCTTGAAGGAAAAAATAAACCCCTTGCAACAACAGAAGGCAAGTAAATCTCTTTCTGTCAAATGAATTTCTTTTTGAAGTCCTATAGGCATTCTCAGAGTGAAATAATTTTGGTGTCCAATCTATCTCCTTAGTTAAGAATTTACTAGCATTGCATAAGCTTCCCGTAACAAGGTAACCAGATATAAATTGACAGCTAAAAATAGCTTTACTGTGTTAGTCAATCCCTAGTTAACTTGCTTCAGCTGTCTTCAAAGACGCTATTTAAATCCATCCATCTTCTGGAGGCATGGAGGATACTGATACACAGACAGAGGTACATGTCAGCTCATGATAGTTTGTATTAATTACTAGGCTATATGTGTGTTTGAACATAACTCTGGGACTGATGGAAATCAGCCTCAAGGGAAGAGTTTGACATCAGGCTTGTCCTGGGATTCTTGCGAAGAAAAGGAAGATAAACTGATATACTGAAGGGAAATTGTTGGAGGGGCCTCTGAGATCTTGTCTTTGCAATGCCAGTAAATTGAGAGAAAAGGGAATGCTATGTGTCTTACTGGAACTAGATTGCTTTGCAAGGAAAAGGTTGTTCATGTAAACCATGTTCTGATCCAGGCCAGGGTAATGCCTCTGGACACAAAAAGTCATGAAAACTTTCCCTGTAGACTTGTGCCCAGTACTTCCCTTGCCATTCCTTACCATGCAACATCCCTATCTCTGCTGTATGACTGCTTGCCATGTTTGTTTGTCCTGTAGCCCCTTCATCAACTCCTCTCTTCTTGCTAGTTCTTAGTAAGTGATCACATGTCTATTTTCAAACTCAGGACCTTCTGGCCAAGCACAATAGATGATTGCTGGGATCACACTGTAGCTTTGCACTTGTCAAGAGTGCATTAGTTGGCCCCTAGCTTCTATAATCTGCCATTGTTAATTGGGGAACATAATGTCTTTGAGATTATTCTGCACTGGTTGAAGATTCTTGATGGAATCAGATTACCCGCATAGAAGCATAAGCCAAAAGACAATAATTTTGAGATCATTAAGATGATTTCCTTTTAGAAAGCAAGGATACAAGTATTAGGCAAACTTGGGAAATGAAAGACTAAAACAGGGAAAACAATGACTCTGGAAAGTGGTTTGGAACAGTTATTTGAATAAAGGTACTAGTTTTTTAATGGACAGGGGAGTAAACCCAGGAGATGTTAGGAAAAAAATATCATTGAGGCAGCCTAGGGGAAGGGTACGGACTGCTTAAACTCTAATCTACCACTGCTACAAGTATGGCTTTTGCTTTAGTTGTCCAGGCTTCAAAAAGACCCGTGAGGAACAGAAAGTATTCCAAGTTAGTGGATTGGATGGGCAAAGAATAATGCAAAGAATTGAAAAAACTCCTGTATGAGACAAAGCCAATCTTTTTATCCCAGCATTTCAGGGGTCCTCTGCTGTTGTCTCAGAGGGTCTTGCTGTGGGCTTGGACCTTTTCATGGTCACCTCTGGCATATTCAGCCAGCACCTTGTTTTCACAGCACAGCTCCTGACTGCCCTGACCCCTGTTTTCGGATGGGTTTGACTGAGGCAGCAGGAGGTGGGCAAAGTGACTTTTGGAAGGCTCTGCAGAGTGACTCAGCAGCTTGGCTCCAGTTACGTGACCCAGAATCCACTTGGCACAAAATCTGCTTCTTCTCACTGCTGGTCCACTGCTCTGCCTGCTGCAGCACAGCTTGTCCTCGCCCTCGCTCACCCCGACCCTTACTCTGGGACTCTGCTTCATCTTCCTTTCTGTAGCCACCAAGACAGTTCTTAACTTGGCCAGGGCTTTTCCCTTTCAGGTCCTCCAAGTTTCATTGATCCAGATAAGTTTGGGTTTTGGTCCTGTCTGAAGACAATAGATGGAAGGTACTTCTGCCCCACACTGCCGTGTCGCCCCTGGCTACTCCTAGACTTCCCACCCCCATGCTCCTGTTCTGCATCAGCCCTTTGGAATTCTTTTCATCTCCAACCCTTGCAACTAGACTGCTTCTTCCTGTCTGGATTGAATTTGAAAGCTCCATTTGTTTAATTTGGCTTTTAATTGACCTCATCCAATGCTTGCTGATGTCTCAGCTAATCTGTGTTCCTCCTCTGCTTATCTGGTGCAGTTCTTTGAAGTCCCCAACACAATAAAGGGTCCCATAAGAGAGAATGAATGATGAATGGGACAAAATTTCCCATCTAGCTCTCGCTGTCCAGTTAATATTTTAGTAGTCCTTCAACTCTGGGCAAGAAGGAGAAGGAGGCTTCCAAGGAAATATAAAACAATTTATGTTCATCGTCACTTAGCTGGAAATTTTTGTGACAACCTCTGCAAAATAGTCACATCATTCATCTCTCCATCTGTCAATAAAAGCAGGTAGAACAAGCCTGCTCTCCACAGAGGTATTGCAAAGCCTGCATCTCTCAGCATTTGTGAACTGTTCAGACATTGTTGGGGAGGATGGGAGAAAATATTTTGCTGCCAGTGCTGTTCGTAGTTACCAGGTTTGTCTTGGGCAACCAGGGGAGTTAGATATGAAAATGCCACTGAAATGAGAGCTGGGGAGAAAAGGTGGGTGAACATTATGCACCTAAGTCTACCTCTTCACATAATCAAGCAGAATCACAGGATGGGTGGGGTTGGAAGGGACCCTCTGGAGATCATCTTCTCCAATCCCCTTGCTAAAGCAGGTTCACCTACACTGGGTTGCATAGGATCGTATCCAGGTGGGTTTTGAATATTTCCAGAGGAGACTCCACAACGTCTCTGGGCAGCTTCTTCTAGTGCTCATACCTGATGTTAGCTAAGACATACCCCTTCACCCTCCCTGTGTCTGCAGAGGCCAAAATGGGTCTTGTTAGCCTCCCTTGCTTGTCAGAAGCATGAGCTAAAAGCCAAGCCAGGTCTGGCTTCTCAGCTGAATTCAGAATTTTCAGGTAAATGAATTTCTGAGGTGGTAAAGCTGGATGGGACTTGGGGTCCCACCTTAAGTGCAAGTGGCACAATCTCAAGGCATTTGGTTTTGCATTTGGATACAGTCCTCACTGATTTCAGCTTCTGGGAGATTATAGTTATGAAAGTGTTCTGTGCAAATTTTGCAAAGAAATAAAAGACTTTGCAGAGGCACAGCAGGGAGCATTACAAATCAAAGGATAAGTTCTGCAAAGCTGTTTGCTCATGAGTCATTGCATGAACAGAGTCCAGGACTCAGAGGAAATAAAAGGGTCTTACTAAAAGCAGCATACCATTGAGTGTGTTTGTATATATGTGCAAAGCCCAGTCTTAGCTTCAGAGCCATCACAAAGACTGAAAAAGTCCATGGCAGGAATTTAACTTGGTTCTGTCAGATACAAGCCTGTTATTTTCATCCTGAGACAGTGAGCTCCACTCTTCACTGTGCAACCCAATTCTGAGTTCAAGAGCTTAACATTCTGAGCTATTCATTGTTGATGTTATTTACTCATAAAAATCACTGTCTGAGAATGCAGAGAAATGCATTAAAATGTGTAATGCAATGGAAGCTTTGGATCAAACTCAGATCTGTGCCAGGAAAGGAAAAGATCCCATCCCCAGGTACTCTCCAGATGTGCAGAACTAGACAGTTATAGATTGACACATAAACCTTTTAACCTTTTTTTTCTTAATCTTGAAGTTCCTTATGCAAACTTTTAAATAAAATTGCAGCATAAAAATCCATTGCCAAAGGGCACAGTGAAATGTTTCAGCTGAAAAATAATTTCTAAGACCTGGTGAGTCACTTAATGTCCAGTTGAGGACTTAGAAAAATTTAAAGAACTGTATGGAAATAGAATTGTGCTAATCACCTTGGCAGAATTAAAACTGGGATCTCTTGGAACAGGTCTTCTCTAAGTGGTCCCCTTTCCAAATTTATTTGCAATGTGGTTCTTGGAAGAAAAAGAGAAAAAGTAATGGTGCCTGTCTTCATTCCCCCCTCATAGATACCATCTGGATTGCAGACGAGTCACCCAAATGAAAATTATGCTTGCTAGGAAAGAAAGCGCCTCTCATGTGTCTTTCTAAACTGATATTTTTGCTATTTGCATTTTGCACCAACTGAAAAGAGACCAAATTTTCTGGTAGCGAGTGTGTGTTAACATGACTTCTATTTTATTAAGAAGAAAAAAATAATCATGGCAGTCATTTAGCTGTAATGGCCAAGATATAAAATGTCAGTTTTATTTATGGCAAGTAGCTGGGTAGAAAATATGTTCTGGCATCACTTAAGATTTCAAGAACTTTGTTTTTCTTTTTCTCTTACTGCATGAAATAATGCTGTATTCTTAACAAACAAACAAAGCAAAACAAAGACAGAAACAGCCCTCCCCAGAAAGAGGGATCATGTTCTTCTCCTCAGATAACTACCTCCAGAGTGAGGGGACCTGCTAGAAATGCAAGGACACGAAAATCAAATCCTATGCAACAGGTACCTAAACCCATGCTTTCCATCTCTGAATTTACATGGCAATCACCAGATTAATGGGCACTCTGGAACTGCTGTTTTCGGCTCTGTTTTTGAATAAAAATTCCATGCTTGGACATGAAAACTGTTCTTGTCCTAAAAAAAAAAAAAAAAAAAAAAAAGTCCAGTAATGACTAGCCACACTCTCATCGGACA
>NW_008236764.1:336277-344836 GCF_000691975.1 Corvus brachyrhynchos
GGCCTGGAGATAAAAACGTTGTTTTGGCCAAAAAAAAAAAAAAAAAAAAAAAAGTGTCACTGAAGTCAGTCCACCCTTGCCATGTGTGCAGCTGTCAATGAACCCACATTTTCCGACAACAAACACTTCCATTGGAAAATTCCTCCCCAGTTCTCAATGATGAGCACTAATTTATTCCTTCTCCGAGTCCCCGGAGCTGCTCCCAGAGTCAGCAATACCCAGACTGTGGCCAGGAAGAGGGCAGCCACACTGGGACTGGTGCATGGCAGCAATCTGGCTTTGTGTTACTGGTACATGAGCGTAACACTGCTGGGTCTCCTGATTTGCACCTCTACTGAACCTACATGGAGGTCTTTAAATCATTCAAACACCACCTGAATCAGCTCCATAAGCAGGTCTGACCAAACTGAAGGAGCTAGGATTTCTGGGAATACTTTTTTGCATGTAGTTTCATTCTCCCTCTGTTTATTGGTTTTCCTGTGGTTTATCTTATTTATCTGTTTTCTCAAGGATGCTTCCTTATGAGGCCACCATGCCACTGACCACAGACAGCTAAAAAGCTGCCCTGGTATGGTTCTCTTATCTGGATGTGAAAAATGACATCAGGCAGAGCCCTGCCTCTTCTTACTGGTAAATTGGACAAGCCAGGTTCTGTAAGCACTTTTTTTTAACGCTTCAAAGAGACACTATCTGTCCAAAAAGAGCCGAGTATGGATTTCCAAAAACAGACTTAGATCTCTCAGCCAAGCACATACTGGAGCTCTGGTTCTTCTATCCCATGACAGCAGAATTCTAAAAAGCAGGGCAGTCCCTGCTACTTTTTAGCTTCTGCTTCTACTGGCATCCCAGGGTTTCCTTTTCCAATCCAGCAGAATTTTGGGACATAGGCCAGAAAATTGATTCTCAAAATCTGGATCTGCACAGTGTGCAGCCCCAGTTTAAATCATCTTTCCCCATCTCTGGACTGGTTGTTCTGGGGGGCTAATGAGGCTTTGTTAGCAGAAGGGTACAATGGGTCTTCTGAATGCTTTTGAGCGGGCAGGCCCTACTTCCAAAAATAGCTTGCTTTTTCTTCTCTTAATTAATGTAATGTTAATTGCAGCATTTTCCTTAGACTGAGAAACCTCATCTGCAGCATTTGCCAGGCATCGTGTGCAAAGGCTGCATGAGCCAGGCATTTTTAGCTCCTCTAGAAACGAAGGAGTTTGGAAAAAGAGTGCAACATCCAGGACAAAACTGCTGGACTCCCCACAGGAACAAGGAGCCCACCTGCTACCAGAGGGGGTTATGAGTTGAAGGTTTTTGAGCATTTTGTATATAGGTGTCTGTCAGTGCCACCTAGGAGAATGGCTCTGGAGGATGTGTCTCTGTGAGATGGTAGACAAGCAAGCCCCAAAGACTGACAAGCAGGAATCTTTAGACACCCATGACAGAAGCCCAACTGTACTGAGGTAGGGCTTCTTCCACAAAGAGTCACTGCACCATCAAAGTAGCTGAAATACATAAAACTCTCTGAAGGATAATGAGATTTCTAGCTTACAAGGCCTTGGGAGACTGCAGGAGGTCTTAGAAAGGGCACAGGTAGAGTGAGTCTTACTTTATGTTAGGGAGATGAGCTAGGAGTTTCTTCCAACTCTATTAGCCTAAAGTGCTTTATTGATACAGGACTTTGACCTACTGAACGAAGACCTTACATGATCCACTGTAAAATGAACAACAAATTGAAGAAAAGTATAAATTGCACATTTTTTAAAGAACAGAACAGTTTAGCTAGGAATGGCCTTGGTCCTCAGTAGCCTGATGCAAAAGTCAGGATAACATGCTGAAAATTATGTGGCCCTCAACACAGTTATGAGCTTGACACAGGATACATGAGGTCTGCTCCTCTAATATGCTGTTGGAGTTTATTTTTGATTTTTGAGTGGATTATTGGCCTAAATTAATTCATTGCTGACAGTGGGACAAAAAAGAGATAGTAGCAGTGAGATACTAGAATAGATGGACTGTGGAAGCCAATTTACCTCTATTGCAGAGCGCACAAAGCACAGGAAAGTGGGCTGAGAAGAAAATGCTCCTGTTACCACTTCTCTCAAAAGCAGGACTATACATGTCACCTTTAAACCTGTGGACCTTAACTAGCAAAATTGCTCTCTCAGAACCAGAGTAAAGTAATTTCTTGCAGGGCCATGCTTCAGTGATCATCCCAAACAAAACAATCATTTAGCAAAACGAAAAACCCCCAAATCCCCGTATTTCAACCACAGCTGATGCCTAACATGAATGCCTGGAATATTTACAAGAACTGAAATTGTGCTGCAGCCTTCACAGTTTCTTTCCTTGGTATTTGCAGTCGCATTTACCATGGCAAATGACTGGCATTTACCATAGCAAATGAGTGAGAGAAGAATTTGTAAGGTCATAAAAATCATGGATGTACATGTTATGCATGGTGAATGGCTGGGGAGGAGCAAGTACATTCTCTGATGTTACCCCACCAAATCATCACGTCCCAGTTTCAAGGACTGATTCAAACTAATTAAAGGCCTATTCAACATATCTGTACATTAAGTACAGAATATTAACAAATTCAGTGGCAACATATGGGAATGCGTCTTGGTACAGAGTGTATATTAAGAGCTATACTGTGCCAAAAACTACTCTAAATTATACTGTGTTGGTCTTGAGCAAGTGACGAAGTTACTCAGATTATGCTGTTGTCAAAATTGATCCTAATAAGCAAAGTACAAAAATTAACATTCCTTGCTGGACACACACCTTTGAATACACATTAAACCAAGCTGGAATATATCTGGGATAAAGGGTTGCTGTCAATGTTGCAGACTCATGCACTATCTCTTCACTGCTAAGAGAAGACATTTTCCTTGAGAAGTTATTTTGCAGCTTGCAAAAGACCAGACTCATCCCTATCCAAAGGCTGCAGCACAAACCATGTTAAAAGAGTCTTTTTTTTAGACAAAAGAATGTGTAAGAAATATAATTTTGGTACTCAGAATGAGGGTCTTCTGTGTTCTTTCAGCTGAAGAATTGCTATAGTTTTAAGGCATTATTCTCCTCCTTAGGCTCCTGGTTCAGCAAAGTGCTTCAGCACGTGGTTAATTCTAATCACTTAAGTCATCCATTCAAGTCAGAGCTTAAACACTTTGCTGAATTGTGTTTGAAGTGGGGAACGAGAGCTTGAATTTTCAAAAGTCTCTAATTGCAATTAGCTATGCCAAGGGTAGTTTTTCATCTTATTTCTGTATGTGGTGGACAGTTTGGATTAGAAAAGAAATGGCTGCAACTCCTGTTTTATATACAAAATTATTCTGACTACATGATGGGAGATTGTAATGCAGAGCTTTTTTTTAGAAAGTTTTGCCCTGGAATTTATTCCAACTTTCCAAAATAGAAGCAGAAGTTATCTCAAAATCCCAATCTGTTTTATGAGAGCCTTAGGTCTTGTAATTAAGATACTGTGGCTTAACAAGTTACCAAGCATCAGCTAAGCTGAGGTAATTGTCTGGATGCAAACCTTATAGTAAATGCTTAGCCTAAATGCTGAGTCAATTTATCCCTGGGCAAATGAAGAATAATGTAATTTAACACTTCAGACTAAGATGAAATGAATCAGTGTGTGTTTGCCACAGGATGAGAAGAGATGTAGGGAGTTGCCCCAGATGAGGAGAGGCATGGTAACTCACAACTCTGGCCACTTGAGAAGTGCAGGCATTTTCACACTGATGGGAATGGAAAACAACTGGTACCTAGCAGTTCTGCCACATTCTTCTACAGGTGTTTAACCACTTACTGGTCTAGGGAGGGAGTCCAAATGCAGCACATTCAGTAGTGACTGAAATGGCCATTTGATGACATGCAATAAGGGTGATAATTCTCAGCCCATTTCTGGAGAGTATGTGTCCATCATAGAAATTGTTCATGTGAAAAGTAGATCTTTGGAAAAGTGAAAAGGAGCAATCTGTCCATCTGTATGAAGCTAATGAGATGCCCAGGAAAAAAAAGACAATCAGGGAAAGGTGTGGTAGAAATCTGTATGAATATCTTTGAAAGGATGAATAAGGAATGATTTCCCACTGTCTCTTCCCATTCAAGAACTGGGGTATATCAAAACAAGCTAAGTGGCAGGACAAAGAAAGGAAGAGAGGATGCTTTTTCACGCATTTTGCAATTCAGCTGTGGAACTTCATGCTGCAGTTTTCTGTGGTTGGGGAAAGTTTATTTGGGTTCAAAAATATTTAAACAAATTCACAAGAGTAAAATACATGAAAGGGTTTAACAAAAAAAATGTAACATTTTCGCTCAGGAGGTTAGTGAGCCACAATTTTTTTGGTCTTGAAGTACCTGAAGGAGTCAGACAGAACCTGGATCCATGGACAAGTGAGCACACATACCCACTGATGGGGGCACAGTGCATGTGAAAAGTGGGTATATCATGAAGGATGAATGGAGAAACTCTTGCAACCCTTAAAGCTTTTGGAAGACATCAGCTTGTGCATAAAATATCAATTTCAGCAGAGAACAAGGGTTAAGACTGGGCCACAGGGGTGAACTCATCTGTTGCTTTAAACCAGAGGCATTTTAAGGAAGTGATTTCTTCAAAGCAAGGGTAAAGCATTCTGATGTGGTGCATGGAGGGGGGTTAATCTACTGGGAATTTGGCATGTTCAAGTGTGTACAATAATCTTTCAGGCCTCTAGGGTGTGGATTTGATGGGGGTAAGAGGCAGCTGTATGCAGATTCACGAAGAATGAGGTCAGGAGCTGAGGCAATTCTTGCCAGATACCTCTGCCTGGTGATTTTATTACAGCCATATAAGCAACCAGGGGAACTTAAGACATTTATCCGGAATCATTAGGTTTGATCTATAGACCATAACGACTGCACGGAAGATACTAGAAGTAGCAGGACACTTATTATATATTCATTTACTATTCAGAAAAGGTAGAGAAGTTGTCCAGTGTGGTTCAGTAACAGACATAGAGAATCCTTTAAATTACTATTTTCTTAAAGAGAAGGAACTGATTTGGAGCCCATGGAAGTCAAGGACATATTGAGTTATGGGAATGTGCCATGTTTTTTTAAGTCTATGGGGAGACAGCTGGAGAACAGAGAATGGCATTCAAGCGTCTTTTACAATGGTCAAAAGCTTAAAAGTGAGTTTAGCTTGAACCTTGAAGACTTTAAAACTCTGTCTCAACTGTCTATGATGAGATGGAGACTTGGCAATTTGCAGAGGTCTTTCCCAGCTGCAGGAGCAGACTGAAATACATTTGATTTCCTTCCACAAAGACAGGAATAAAATTTTCTGCTTATGAAGGGATATTCAATGGATCAAATGGGTAGTACTCAAGATGGGGGAATAAATGGCAAAGCAGCAGTTCTGCATTGTCCAATATGAGTTTGAGGGGGTGGAAAATGGACCAGACAAAATGGGAGACAGGGTTTCAGGTTGCACTGAAAAATGGGTGTGTAAAGGAGGACATTGCCTTACAAAGTGTCCAAAACAATAATCTCTAATTCAGCATCAGCAAAGTCTTAGCAGAAGTACAGGGCCCTCACACTTCATAAAAGGGACAAAGCAACTGGTGAGATCCAGAGGAAAAATAAGAGGCTGACCAAGTATCTAGAAAACCCTAAAGGAAAGACTGAAAACTTTCGTGTCCAACACACTCTCTACCTTCACGTTTCAAAGAGGAATGGATATAGAGGAAGATGCTGAAGAGCTCTTGGGTTCTGTGGTACACAAGAAGAGAGACTGCAGGCTTGAAGAGGCATGGGAAACGTCAGTTTTGCACTGGTAAAATAGCAAGGGGAGTGAAGCTCTGAATTGCCTGCCTGGTAATTTGGAGTATCTCCACAGCTGAGGGCTTAAAATGACGAATTAGACATGAGTGAACAGTGATGCAGGCGGAACACAGATACAGGCAAGGCATGAGCACTTCAACAACCTTCACATGGGGAGCTGCCCACAGTGACCTTCCTTCCCAAAGGCCTTCCTTGTCGTGGACACTTTTCTATAGTACCCTTTGTAGCGGAGCAATGGGCACTTCTGCTGTCTAAGATGCACTTACTCCATTTCTAGTCCAGAACCCATGCAAGTACTGTGAGATGCCTCCAAAGATTTATGCAGCTTTTGGTCTGATGTCAGGACAAAGAAAAAGAACTGCACAGCAGGAGAAAAGGGCAATTTTTTTTCTTTTTGCCAAGTTAACATTTTTTAACTTTGTAATCAACTTTCTGCCACATCAGAGGCCTTTACAGAGTATCTGATTAATAAAACACTTTTTGATTTACTTTTGTTTCTGTGACTTCTTTATTTATGTGATTTGTTGAAGGCTTCAGAGGTGATATACCAAACCATACCCAGTGAAAAGTGCCTGGATATTTATAGGTCCCTTTAAATCACCTCCTACCCTTGGGTGCTATGTATTCAGCTCCATAACCACTGTCCTGCTTTCTGCATTCTGCATCTGTAAATCTCTTGGTGTCCATGGATCATGTTTTTTACTGTTTCTTACACAAGGACAGTGTTATCAACAAGACTGCTAATATGGGTTGTAGATGCTCTGATGGAAACTCCTCAAGACTGGGGAAATGAAAACACATCTGAGTGTCCTTCTCTAACTCTGGGTGCTTATATTAGGATCAGAATCGCTGTAGACATTCTGTGCATATATTTAAGAGCAAAAGAGGGGTGTTTCCTAAGGAAGACAGATCTAAGACTGAATTTTAAATGTTAAAAGGTAGGGATCCACGTAGGGGTCCCCACTGGATAACATTCGTGACATAGCTACCTCTGTTTTGGACATCTTAGAGATGACATGCTGAATCCAGGTTCATGAAATGCTATATGGAAGTTAGACTTCTGTTTGTTTCTTGTTCCCATAACATCACCTGGGAAGATCAGCTGTGTCAGTACTTTTTCTCATATGAAGATCTTTCCCTTTAGAGTTTCTCTGGCTCCTTTGAGGACTGTACAAAAAGATTTCCCAGAGACCCAACAGTATTTGCCCCTGGGTTCCTGTCCCCTACATTGCCATGAACAAAACTCTGTGGTTTCTATGTGTTCGGTGGAAAACCTACCTGTCCCTCCAGAGTCTGTGATTTCAGAAGAATCATTGCTAGGTCTAATTTTAGTCTTTAGTGAATGAATGCAGGCAGAGAGCAACACAAGCAGTGTTGAGCAATTTCTGGTGAAAGAAGAGTTGCAGAGGAAAGCAGAGCAAAGTCACATCTGCTTATATCAAATGTCATCAAGCAAAGACCTTCACATTCTTTGTTCCTTTACCAGAGAAAATGAGAATCACCGCTCAAATTTTTCTTAAAGTCACAGCTTAACTCCAGGATATGCCAAAACTGACCTTTGAGCGTCTAGAGATGCCAAACCCTGTCTACATTGTTTTGGGGTGTCCTGGTGTTAAGCTATCAGAGTAACATTCAGTTTGACCACTCCAAAAACTTTCTTGCATTCAGAAAGCAAAGTAGTTGTCAAGTCTCCCTTCTGTAGGGTTCCAACAGATAAAAATGAATGGTTATATCTTTCAAGAGGCTTAATAAAAATATGTTTTATTTTCCATCCTTTGGGATGCCATACAGAGAGCATCATAAAAGTCCCGTTTATGGCTATGATGGAAAACATATTAAAAATTCCCCCCATGATGATAATATTCACTGGGTTCTCCAGCCCCCTCTCCTCCCTGCTGTCAGTCTCTGGTGATGAGTTCAGGTGCAGCAGAAACTCAGGAAAAGTAGTGTGAAAGCAGGTTTAATTTCAGCTGGGAACTGAGATGAGGCCAAGATCACTGAAGGTGATTTAAAGAAGGTGGGGTCGAACCTGTCACTAGAGTTTCAAAATGCTCTGTTTTTCTTAATGTATGATTATGCTGGTCCCTATGGATCAACACTGGATTTATGTTTGCATAAATGTTTGGCTGTAAATTAGAACATGTTTTTGAGCTCTGCTTCACTAGCTGTAAGACATAGATTTGCAGTCCCTGCTGAGCCATCAACCATCCTAGGGGAGATAAGCCAAGAGGAACTTGACTCTTGGGCTCAGAAGAAGTGGTGAAATACAGAGGACTGTCAACATTTCTGGAAGACATGATGTCTTTCTTACAGACTAGTTGTTTTCCTGTGCTAGGGCTGGGACAAAGAAAGTAGGAGGCATTTGATTTCCCAGGTATTTTTTCTTGTGGTTAAGAGAAGAGCATGACTAAGAGTGGATGGTATTTGAATTTGTATGATTGGAATTGAACCTTGCTCTCACCAGTTGAGTGACGATCTTTTCCAGAGGGCAGAATTTCAGGCTTGTTGCAGGTCCTGCAGGCTAGTGTGGCAGCTGCTGCTGGATGGGGTGCTCCTTGCATCTGACTCTCAGGCTACAGAAACTAATGCCTAACCATGCCACCCCAATCATCTATTGAGCCTCAGGCAGACCTTTGGGCTATTTGTTCAGCTGGGGCAAGTTTTCTTTCTTAATCTTTTCAGCTTGGCAGGAGCCCTGCTGAGCACACAAGGAAGCACATCAGCTGCTGGCTCAGT